>NC_056736.1:693022258-693254723 GCF_019279795.1 Protopterus annectens
CAAATTACAAACTTTATACAGATGACCAGCACACATAAAAGGATCGGACGTGTAAGATAAACTTGAAATAATATATTGTTAAAAAATATATATTTTGTTAGAAACATTAACATTATAGCTATGTACTTGTGAAATATGTACCTAACAACAAGAGTTAAAAGATGTAATCAGTAATGTATGTTTCAAAGTTACCCGCCTAAAGGCATTAAAACGTAAATTACATATGTTCAAATAAGTATACCTCCATATAAACTAGTAAGCTTCATATTAAAATTGCTCAACTCCACTATTACAATCAAGTGTTTGTACCATCTCATTTTTACCCATAAGGTCCGTTCTAACTATTTACATACGTCAATGAGTTATGAATACCTGTACCAAATAATTTAACTTTATCTAAGGTAACTTCTTAGTTTTAGTACAGGTGTGATGTTGCAGTTATTATTAAGCCCTGGATGTCTAAACGCATCCAGTCGCAACTGCCATTCTAACTCACGATTCTCCAAAATCAATGGGAATGGACCACCTCTGGTCTTCACTGGTACATGGTCTATGGCCATAAAAGAAAAATTATGGCCAGGATTTAGTTCAACATGTTTCGCCAAAGCGTTGTCATTCCTGCTATTCCTAATGGCGTACAAGTGTTCATACATACGGTCCCGGACCCTGCGGTCCGTCTTTCCGATGTAGAACGCTTGACAACAGTTGCACATTGCTATGTATATTATGGACTTGCTTTCACAATTTAATGGGAAGCGAATCAAGTATTCTCTGTCCCTTACTGTAAACGTTTCACCTATTTTAACACTGTTGCAATATCTACAAAAACCACATTGTTGCATCCCATTCTTTTTGTTAAATACATATTGGGATGTGTCCCTTTGTAGCAGTTCCTTAAGGTTGGTAGACCTTCTGAAAATGATCTTAGGAAAACTGCCTAACTTGTCAACCAAGTAAGAATTAGAATTGATGAAGTGCCAGTTCTTACGAATTATAGCTGAGATTCCTTTAGAATTTCTGCTAAAAGTGGTGATGAAACTTAGGCCAAAGTCACTATCCTTTACTACAGGTATGACTACACCAAGTTCGTCACCACTCAAGTTAAACTCCACAAGGTTTATATCAGAATTATCATCAATCTGGTTAAGAACAGTTTGTACCAATAAAGGTTTATAAAAAACATTAAGTCTTTTACTGGTGACTTCCTCAATCAAGTCATGTAACAATTCCTCAGGGTACCCTCTGTTCTTAAACATTTCCTTCAACAGTTCACATTCAATGGTGAAGTCCGCCATAGTACTGCACATTCTCCCTGCCCTCACCAGTTGTCCCTTTACAATCGACCGCTTCTGTTTATACGGATGGAAACTGGTGAAGTGCAGGAAGGAGTTGCAGTACGTGTTTTTTCTAAACACTGTTGATGTTAAAGTGCTGTTCCTAAAGTCCTTGGTTAACCTAACGTCAAGGTAGTCTATTTCCTTCTCTGAAAATTTAGACGTGAATTTCAGAAACTCAGTTGTTGTATTCAAAATTTCAACAAAGTTTGTAGCTTGGGTTTCCAGACCCTTGAACAATATAAAAATATCGTCAAGGAATCTGGTGTAGTATGCAACAGGTTCCATAAGTCCTGGCATTTTCCTTAAAATATTAGCCTCCCAATAGCCCATTACATAGTTGGCAACACTAGCACCGCAAGGGGAACCCATTGCCACTCCTCGTTTTTGGAGAAAGAATTCTCCGTTAAAAGTGAAGTAGTTTGACGTCAAAACAACGTCAGGCAATTCTGTTACTAAATCAACTTCTGACCTAGAAGCACCAAATTCCTGGAGCATCAGACCTATCCATTCCACCGCCTCTAAATGTGGAATGGAAGTATATAGGTCCACTACATCTATAGTTAAGAAGTTGTTTTCACAGTTGTATGGAATAGTACTGATGTTCTCAAGAAAGGTCCAGGAATCTTTACATATACTAGGTATAGTTTTAATATACTTGTCTAGTATATTGGTAATGAGTTTAGAGCAAGGATATGTAATGGATGACCTTCCGTCAATCAAAGCCCTCATAGGGGGATTTTTTACATCTTTATGAATCTTGGGGATTCCAAACATGCCAGGTACTTTAGGTAAGTTTATATCTAAATAATTGTACAATTCACTGTCAATTTTTCCTAAAAGGAACAAGTCCCTAAGGTATCCCCTGATTCTACGGTACTGTCCATTCACCTCACTTGTAGATGACTTAGTGTAAGCATCAGTGTTCAACACATCAGTCATCTTCTCATTATAGGAGATGTTGTCTAGTACTACCAACCCCCCACCCTTATCAGGTTTAATCAAACGTACGGGTAGACGGCAAAGGTCATCCAGTAGTGTGGCTTGTTCTTTAGTGATATTAAAGTCACCCCTATTTTCCATATTGTTTTTGTTATCTGCTAGGAACCTAAAATCCACCTCACATGTGTTCTCAAATAGTTGCAGCACTGTGTGTAACGGTGGGTTAAAAACACTAGCCAATTTCAATCTTGGTAAATTGCCATCACTACTGCCTGCAACTGCATTATGCATATCATGTTGTTGATTGAATAATAGTTTTAAATTCAATTTCCTCACAAAACATTTTAGATCTATAATTTCTCTACTGATACTCCCCGACCTGCTGGGGACAAACGAATTGCCAAGTGCTAGCAGTTCAATCAATTGTCCGTCCAGAGTAATATCAGAGAAATTATAGATCTTAAAGTCCCCCTTCTTATTAGTTAATATAATCGGTTTTGTTGAGGCATATTTATTTGAACATATGTAATTTATGTTCTAATGCCTTTAGGCGGGTAACTTTGAAACATACATTACTGATTACATCTTTTAACTCTTGTTGTTAGGTACATATTTCACAAGTACATAGCTATAATGTTAATGTTTCTAACAAAATATATATTTTTTAACAATATATTATTTCAAGTTTATCTTACACGTCCGATCCTTTTATGTGTGCTGGTTCCTTGTACAATGTTTGCAATTTGTTACGGAAGGTGAGCGCAGAGGCGCTGTTCCTTTGAACATAATATGTAACAAAATTGAAATTCAGGAAATTGAATAATGTCATTTCCTGGTTCCTATGATATTTATGTGGTGTGCTTTTTTATTGTATTTTATTCTACCTCTGAAGAAGCTACATACTGCTGTGGCGAAAACGCTTGTTCTACATTTTAATAAATTGCGTTAAGGTTTTTTTGATTGGAGTTGCTGTTTTCTGACAAGGGGCCTCTACTGGACTTTCTAAGTGCACAAACTTCTCGGATGCATTTGTAAATCTAATTGAACATTTATACAAAGGAACGTTGGCTTATATTAAGGTAGGAACATATGTTTCACAAAAAATACCCATTCTTAAAGGTACAAAACAAGGATGTCCACTTTCTCCACCATTATTCACTTTAGTAATGGAGCCTTGGGCTAATTTGATCAGAAACAGTACTGACATAGAGGGTTTTGAAATAGATGAAAATACAACATCCAAAATTCAACTTTTTGCAGATGATGTTCTAATTACATCAGCAGGATCTAATTCTTCTATACAGTCTCTATTTGATAACATGATGAATTTTAAAAGTATTTCTGGTTTAATATTCAATGAAGAAAAAATAAAATACTACCTATATATACGAAAAATATTCTCATTAATGATTTTACTAAATATGTACCCAATTCAGGTCAGATAACTTATTTAGGTATAATACTATCTAAAGATATTAAATCTATTATATATAATAATTATAATACCTGTTTTCTTAATATACAAAATCTTTTTAATACCTGGAATAATATGTTTTTACTATGGAGGAGAGACTTACAATTATTAAAATGATAATATTCCCCAAGATTTTATACTTAATACACTCAATAATACTTCCACCTACAAAAATAATTATCAAGAAACTGAACACACTAATGTTAAATTTCTTATGGGCACCTAATAGACCTAGGATTGCATTAAAGAAACATACTAATAGCTGGTCTCAAGGGGTATTTCTTTTCCAGACTTTAATTTATATACTATCTCTTCTATTGTAAAAGTTATTACTTTATTAATAGATCAGTCATATGTCACAAAATGGAAAGATTATTGGGAGCTAATTAGTATACACTCCATGAAAATCTCCTTAACACATAAAAATATGATTGTAAATAACTCCATGTTATGGTTACTAAAGGAATTTTGTACTTCACCTATTACACCTAAACATATGGTTTGTTACCCATTAAATATTATTATTAGTTATCGTAACTTTATATTCATGCACCCTAAGTATAGGGAATGGAATTTTATTGTATTTCCTATAATGTATACTCAGGGTATGCTTTTGTCATCTACTTCTGAAGGAACTCATTTAGCTATAGATAATGATCTAAAGTACTGGTATCAGTTGATATCTGATAATAAAGTTAAAAATCTAGATTTCTTAAAACAAGAATTTGATCTAAGAGAAACTTGCTGGTTAGAGGTTCAGACCTTTAGACAACATCTCATTAATAAAATAGACTTAATGTCTATAACTGTTAAAGAATCTATTCCAACACTGATTGATTACTTGATATTAAATTTACAACATAAAGTTTCTGATAAAGGTAAACTTTCATACATACATAAAGTTATCAGACAAGAAACTTTTACAGTGTAGATTCATACTGGAATTATTTCACTTCTATTAATGGGGACTCACCAAATCAACAAGATAAACAATATATATTGGAATATGCTTATAGAACTACGTCTTCCATTGTCTGGAGACTTTATACATGGAAATTTTTACATAGATCTTTTTATACACCTTTGATGATGAATAAAATAAATAATAAAGATAATCTATGTAAGAGATGTAATGTAAAAATTAATGCTGACTGGGCTCATATGTTTTATGACTGTATAAAATTGAAAGAATACTGGAAGTCAATTAATGAATTTTTGCAGGCTCTTTTTACAGATAATTTCATTATTTCTAAATCTCTTATATTATTCAACACACCTGTACCTCAAAGTGTTAAAAAGCTTAAGCTTCCCTTGTTATGGTCTATTCTAGCAGTGGCTAGGAAAATAATAACTAGAAATTGGATTTCAGATACACCTCCTTCGTTCAATGAATTTAAAAATGTTATGAATATAGTGTGCCATATGGAAATAAACACAATTAGGACTAGAACAAATAGAAAAACATCTTATTTTATTGTATGGGATAATTTACAAAATTTGTTAAAAAAATTTAATTTCAATAGCATGGTATTTTAGTTTAATTAATTGATCTGATTGTAGTGGATGTCTTTGTAAATACTTTAGTTGTTTTGTTGAATATTATAATAATACCTATTTTTAATTACTTGTATAAAATTGTTATGATATTTCTCTTATATGTTAAAACAATAAACCTGTTTTGAAAAAAAAAGGAACTGCACCTGGCCTATGTTGGAATACATGAATATATCAAGCCCCCCAAACCACATTATATTGGTTGACTGAAAATACCCAGACATACACTGGGAGCATTATACTAGCACCAACACTGTAGGAGAAAAGTTCCTAGAATCCATAAACCAAAATGTCCAGGAACAATGTACCACTCCCACAAGAGGGGTAAGCATACTGGATGTGATAATCAGCAACATGTGTACTGGATGGCAAGATGAGAAGTGTATCCCTCACTGGTAAGACCAGACCATAGAGTAATCACACTGGATATACACATCCTTACCACAGTCCCTGGCCAGAAAACCACAGTGAAAAACATGTGTAAAGCAAATGTTGCACTCCTCCAAACTGATGTGGAATCCATTAAAGGCCCTGTGCAGGTGCAAAATATGGGACACACTGCAGAACCTGTTTTACAGGCATTCCATGAACACAGCCAGGAATGCTTGGATTATGCAATCACAAATAACAACAAGACACAATGCCATACACGCAGGCATCTGGCATGCTGGACTCCAGCCATTACCAAACCATGCAAGAGAATGAGGAAGCTACTACATGATAGAGCAAACATAGAAAGGGAAGTAATCACTGATCAGTAGTATGGCAATAAAATATGTCCACACATACACTCCACTAAGGCCAGCTACAACAAGTAGAATCTGTGAATCCTGAGGCAATGTTACACCTGCCCCAAGTACACAGACAACCCTCAACACCCCCCAATAAATACAAATATATGTGAGAGATGCAACCATTTATCCAAACCAGAGGCTGAGCTCCCTCAACACAGTACTGTCAAAACTAGTCAGGAGGAGAAGGTAACCACACACACCACAAACCCAGTCCCACATAGACCTATCACAACTGTAAACCAAACACATAAACACAGAAAAACATTCCCGGAGGCCCTAATTACAAACACACCACACCAACAGAGGCCTCCAAAGCAGACCACCAAGTAACCACAACCTCCAAACATAGCACATGCAACACATAGTACACAAAGCTGGTGTGCCAAACAGTCACAGGCCAGAAGGAGAAACAACATGCCTGATACAGTTGTAATAGGTGACTCTATAGGCAGACACACTGATGTCCCACTCACCAGACTGAACAAGGGAAAGGGTACAGTAAGCTGCCTGTAGGCTGCTACAATACGCCACATAACACAAGTATGCAGGTCACCCCAAAGCAAGTAGAAATATGATGCAGTCATTGTCCATGCTGGTGTGAATGACCTGAGATATACCTCCCTGGACTACATGAAAAAAGACATGGATGAGCTCTCTGAGTATGTACTCCAAGCCGGTATGACACTGGCCATTTGCAGCATCCTACCCTCACCATGAATGATGCCACAGTACAAACATAGAATGATCAGCTTTAACAGGTGGCACAATTACAGCTGTCAGTCTAAGAGGATCTAATGTCTATCTGCTTGCGATGCCATGCATGACAAGCCATGCTGCTGTTCCAGGGATGGCTTGCACCTGTTACCCCTGGGTGTCTGGATATTGGATAAGGCTTTTGCAAACTCCATAGAGCCGTACATAGGCAAGGCTGAAAAGACTAACCCACCACCCTAGAAAACATAAGTGTTAAGAAACATAAGGGTAATGCTGACCAAAGCCAGATGTGTAAACCACAATATGCATGCTCCTGAGGCCCTCCCCAGTATGGAGAACATCGATGTCTGTGCAGTGACAGAAACCTGCTGCAAGCCTACTGACAGCACACCAGCACTACCAGGTTATACCTCATATCATGCGTTATGGCCTCAAAACCTGGACCAAAGCATAAAAGGAGGGGGAGTATCCATATGCAGCACAGACACCCATACGTCCAGGTAACTGACAATGCACGAAGCATCGGAGGCCACCCATGTGCACCTAACTGTAGTCAAAACTGCTGTACAGTCTGTAGCATGCTACAGACCACACTCTCACACACAGGAACCCCACCCAGATGTCCTGAAGACACTGGACAGTATGAATGTCCCACCAAATACCAACAAGGTACTCACAAATTACCACATAGGTGGTAAACCATTATGTATGCAAGGAGTAATCAGGGACCTAGGGACACAAGTGGACAGTAACCTGTTATGTGACACTCACATTGCCAGTGTGGCTAGGAAGACTGTCTATATTGGACACCGTATCATGAAAGGATTCACATCTACGTCAACAGAGGTCATTGTGCCCCTGTACTGTTCTCTTATCAGACCCATAATCTAGTACAATGCCTCATTTGGGATGTACCTTACCTGACACCTGCAGCGGTTAGAAAGACCTCAAAGGTACCTCACCAAGAGGATAAAGGGTCTCAAATATATGTCATATGCTGCCTGGCTGTAGACACCCCAGCTGAATGCAGTCACATACTGCCTACACAGAGGCATTGTATGTCTGTTGTACAAGGCCATGTCCAACACAGGAGTAATGGACATGCTCCACCACAGGAAATCAAAGCCATTGGAGCTGTGAGAGTCACAGATGTCAACCTCAACACATAATGAAATAGGATGTGCTGGAGGGACAGATACATAACCCAGAGGCTCCCCACACCCTGGAACAGGTTCCCACTCCATGTTAGGCAGAGCACCTCACTGACACTCCTCAACAAGAATATTGCCAAGTGGATGGATGATCATAGATGTACACTGGGGGTCTTCACTGTGTCACGTCCAGACAGAGGCACAGTAAAGTAAATCATAAATGGCCATAATATTCACATAGCAAGAGGCGTGAAGACACACACACTCTGGCTAGGCTTACAAATGCCCTAGGGTGGATAGCCTAGTATGAACCTATGAACCTATGAAGATACAAATTGTACAGGACACTAAGGATAATCCCAAGGCTTACTCAACTGATGGTAGGAACCATGTTGGGAATTCACAGATATGCTCTGAATCACACAAATATTACAAACAACATACCAAACACACACACATATTGCCAACATACAACCTGACAGGTGCAGTGCAAACCCCCAGAATGCAAAATATCTATCCCAGCAGACTGCTGACCCCCTGACATCGCAGATGCTGAGGTAACAGCCAGCATCTACAAAGCAAAACACACAGCAGCAATGGTATGAGATGGTGTCCTGGGCTGAGTCCAACATGGACTCCAAGAAGAATGGAATGCCAAATCACACTACTGCTCAATGTCAGCCTTACCACAGGATATGTACCGAAAGAGCAGTGTACAACAACAGTGGTCCTTCTCAACAAAGGTGTTGCCTGAATGGATACTGCAAACTACCACCCCAGAATCCTGACAAGCTTGGTCTGCACAGTTATGGGAAGGATCAGCATGTACCGCAGACATAAAGATATCGGGGACCTACTGACACCGGACCCTACCCAGTGTGGCTGTCTTAAGTGCAGATCCTGCCCCTAAACATGTTTGGCCCATTTGAAACAGTCATTAAGGTCATTGATGAGGGCAATGTGGTCCACACAGAGGAGCTGGACCTTGCAAATGCTTCCATACAATACCCTACGTGTTCAGTATAGATATGTTCACCAGCTTAAATATAAACCCTTATGTCAGTAGAGGGGTTGCAAACCAGACCAAGGACAGAACAGACAGGGTCAGACATGCTGCAGCCATGTCAGACTACAAATCAGATATAAGTGGCATCCCACAAGGCTTGGTCCTGGGACCTCCCTCGTTTCGTATATATGTCCCATAGGTACAGGCCAACATGGAAGAACTGTGACTGAACATGTATGCAGAGGACTACAAACTGCCCACCATATCTGACCCCCAGCTGACACAAGCATCCCACAAAAAGGCCACATAGAAACAGACAACTGGTGCCATAGCCATGTCAGCAAGCTAATTGCAGAAAAGTGTATAGTCAACCCCCATGGATATACAGTAAGTGCCCACCAATTACCACATAGGTGTTAACCCATTATGTACCTAACATGTAATGAGAGACCTGGGGACACAAGGTGATAGATATCCTGCATTGGACAAACATGTGTCTGTAGTATTCACAGAAACATACCATATACCCACCTAATCATGAAGGTTGTCAGATCTAGATAAGGGGAGGTCATTGTGGCTCTGCAGTCATCCTTCATCAGCATTACAATTGACTACAATAGCCCCTGTGGGATGTACCGCAGCAGACACCACCATCAACTGTAAAGTCCCCAACAGTACCTCACCAGGAGTAGCAAAGAGCTTGAACAGATGCCATGTTTGCCTGATTAAACAAACTGCAGGTCCACACACTGCCATACTGCCCACCCAGAGGCAAGCTGTGCCTGATGTATAAAGCCATGTCCAAGCTGGAATCAATGAATGTGCTGCACCTTGTACAATCTGAATGGCAGTGAGCTATGCACATGAGAGGCCTGAACCCCAGCACTGACATACATAGGACAAGCTGTACTGAATGATCCTTAACACAGAAGCCACCCCCACACTTGAGTAAACTCCCAGTACAGGTTAGCCAGAGAGTCACCCATCGACTCTCCTCAAGAAGAATCTTGATGAGTGGATGGGAGATGGTAGGTTTACCCTGGGTATCACTGTTATGTCACAGGTAGACGGAGGCACAGTATACTAACCATGACATATGTCATGGCAAACTCCAGTTACAATGTGTGTCGAAGGACAAACACACTCTCTAACTAGCATTAGAAATGGCCTAGGGCACATCGCTAGTGTTTGCCAATGTCCACCTATGTTGTGGAATACACTACCAATGTTGGACAAGCCTGGTTTAAGTAGTCCATATCTGAACATAACGCAACATGGTCATATGTGCACAACTGGCCCCTAAACAGTCTGTTGTGCTCACTATGAAGATTTAAAGCAGTGATAGGACTAAAGCCCAGGATACTGTCCACCACAGTGAAAGTACTGAACCAGTACACTATATGGTACTACAGTGTTAGGTCAGTATGAAAGGATGTTGACAACTGTATGCAAAGCAACCCATGCAAACCCTGCAGGCACAGTATAATCCCTGTTGTGTTCAGACACGAAGCAGTTGGCCAGTAAGTACACAACATGACACCCAACACACAACCATAAACATGAGATATTGTTGAAGTTCACACTCATCCAAATATGTGGTGGACTGTAGAGTTCAACATATGGAAAGCTCACACTGGGCATGCTCGCATGCTTTGATAAATGAGACATATGTTAGACAACATGCCATGGAAAGGCTGAACTGGGCATGTTCACACACTTAGTCCATATCTCCGTTTAGCAGTTGGCCACACATATCTGGTATTTGTACGTGTCATTCCAGGAACCAACCACATCACAGCAATCTGCCTAGTGCACACAGTTAAATGACTACAGAGACATAAGTGATATAGTGGATCCCCCTCATATTCAAACATCTTCCACAGATACACAAGTTGTTCACAGAAACAGGGAATGCTATGGCAATAAAGACCTGCAAACAGTCTATCAGCAACAAATATTGTGCATCTGACAATTAAACATATGGGTGTAGAGGTCAATACTAGGCTGTTTGCCCTAGGGAAGGAAAGCTTAGCCAGAGTGTGCTTGGCGTCTGCATCCCCAGTATAGTAGGCTACTGTGCCACTGTAAAGTAGGTCACATAAGCCATCGTGTGAGGCTAGTGTGCTGTGCCTCTGTCAAGCAGGGACACAGTGGAGATCCCAGGTTTTGAATGTGCTAAGCCACATCCATGTTGTTGGTGTGTGCTGGAAGAGGGTTGCTGAGGACCTCTAACAGTAAGTGGGCGTCAATAACAGACTGAGGGGAGCCCTATCTGCATTGTCTGGACAACTTCACTGTCAACACTGTGTCGTGATGATTATGTGGGATTGAAGTGTCGTGACGGTACTGTTCAGAGATGTCCTCCCTCTGTGGGCTACAGCTCTGCAATGTATTAGCTCACTCTGTCTGTTGGACAGCTCGTATATGGCTGGTGTACACCTGACAGGTGTCCTGTTGTGGAGCAGTCATGGGTATATGTGGGATAGCATGATCAATGCAAACCTTACACATGCTCATAGAATGCAATTGTCAAGGATTATGCAGAGTGGCCAGTATAGTCCCCCAGCATGGGTCCTTTGAAGTCTTCCACCCCAGTCTTCACAAGTGTAGAGTCTGCTTGTGATAAATACAGTTTGTTTGCAGTGACAACCTTGCCTGGGGGTGAGGATGGGATATGGATGTCCAAGGAAAGGTGTTTATGGTCAGATATCAACAATGGTAGTCTACCTCTGGTGTGGAACAGTGAGTACCCATGTTGCAGATGGTCAGGTGCAATATGTATTCCCCCATGTGGCTGTGGTGAGTGGTTCTGCCATAGCACATGGACCCACAAATTGTAGTGGCTGTAGGGTAATGTTGTAGAGGCCTGAGTAGTTCCCACACACAATATGCCTGTACCTGACGTTAACAACTGGAATGGTGTATGTGAACACCTGCATATCCCGGCACTGTTCCCAGGGAAGCAAAGTGTGTGTCCTGGATGTGGGATGGGTGTTCTGGACTGGCTGTGTTGTGTGTTACAGGTTCTGTGGTCACGAAGCATGGTATAGAACATAACCTGCCAGTGCGATGTGCATATCTGACTCTGAAGTAGGTGGCTGCAATGCATATATATGCTATCGCCCACCTGACAGGTAGTACTAGATGTACATACCTCTGTAGAAATAAAGATGTCAGCACCCTATAAATACTGCAGGTGCAGAATAGATGCCCAGTAATTCGGATTGCGCACTCTGCTAATGCGTCTCCCTCAAGTGTCATAATATAGTTAGGTAGGAGTTTGAACCATGCAAATGCTCAGTGTGTGTGTGGGTGAGCGGGGTTGTTGTTTGTGCAAGTCTGTGTGAGGGAAATGTCCCTTTTGGCAACTGGGAAAACACTCTACAGGATGCACATTCCCCTTTCTAAACACTGATGATGTCAGCACCCTATAAGTACAGCAGGAGAAGGAAAACCTCCCAGTAATGCAAATAGCGCGCTTTGCTAATGCGTCCGTCTCGAGTGTCATAACTTAGTTAGGTAGGGGTTTGAATCCTGTAAATGCCCAGTGTGTGTGCAAGTCTGTAGAAAAGAAATGTCCATTTTGGCAACTAGGAGAACACACTACTGGATGCACATTCCCCTTTCTAAACACTGATGATGTCAGCACCCTATAAGTACAGCAGGAGAAGGGAAACCTCCCAGTAATGTGAACAGCATGCTCTGCTAATGCGTCTGTCTCAAGTGTCATAACATAGTTAGGTTGGGGTTTGAATCTGGCAAATGCCCAGTGTGGGTGCAGGGGGGTTAGTGTGTGTGCAAATTTGTATGAAAGCAATGTACCTTTTGGCAACTAGGAGAACACACTACAGGATGCACATTCCCCTGTCTAAACACTGATAATGTCAGCACCCTATAAGTACAGCAGGAGAAGGTAAACCTCAAAGTAATGTGAATAGCATGCTCCGCTAATGCGTCTCTCTCAAGTGTCATTACATAGCTAGGTAGGGGTTTGAATCCTGCAAATAGCAAGTGTGTGGATGAGGGGAGTGTGTGTGCTGGCAAGTCTGTATGAAATATATGTGCTTTTTGGCAATTAGGAAAACACACTACATGATGAACATTACCCTTTCCAAACACTGATGATGTCAGCACCCTATAGAAACCTCCCAGTAATCCGAATAGCGCACTCTGCTTATGCGTCTCTCTCAAGTGTCATAACATAGGTAGGGATTTGAATCCTGCAAATGGCAAGTGTGTGGGTTTGGATGAGGGGAGTTTGTGTGTGTGCAATTCTGTATGAAAGACATGTGCTTTTTAGCAATCAGGAGAACACACTACATGAGGCACATTACCCTTTCCAAACACTGATGATGTCAGCATCCTATAAGTACAGCCGGAGAAGAAGAACCTCCCAGTAATCCGAATAGTGTGCTTCGCTAATGCATCTCTCTCACGTGTCATAACATAATTAGGTAGAGGTATGAATCCTGCAAATGGCGTGTGTGTGTGTGTGTGTGTGGGGGGGGATAGTAGGGTGTGTGTAATTGCAAGTGTGAGCGAGCAGTTCCTTTTGGCAACTACTACAATACACCAGATGCTGCATATTCCCCCAGTAAACACAGGTGATGTCACCACACTATCAGTACAGCCAAACAGGGCTAATTGCCCAGTAATGCCAATAGTGCGCTCCGCTACTGGGTCTATTACCACTGTCAGAGCACAGATAGGTATGTTTTGGAAACCCACAACTGCCACGTGTGGTTGTGTCACACAAAATGACCATGTGTGGGTTGTTGTTCATAACAATGCATAACATTGCATAAACTAGCAATGGCAATGCACACATGATGTATGTGTGACACATACACATATATACCTGTGACCTTCAGTAGTTACCATGTCTGACACGTGCCTCAAATGGATAAATGGTATTTGCAATGCATAACATTATGACTGTGTCTTACTGTGCAGGGGCCGCATGCAGTATGTGTATATACAGTGTGAGTTGTATATGGTATCATCCTAACAGTGGGGGATACACATCTGGTCTGGGCCATATAGTCTACATGTAGTCGACGAACAGGTGCTGCATGTTCCCACCTGTTGTGGGAGTGGTAACATGTTGTTCCACTGCAATTCAGTGACTACATGCTGGGAATCTTTCAGCTAGTGTGTTGTAGCTACAGTAATGCTCACACACAATGTTCGGCTGGATGCAGTCCAGCCATATAAAGACATATCTAGAGACTGTCATATTCCCAGTGTTGTTAGGGAGGACAGGTGGGTTTCCTGTGTATGGGAGGGTTGTGTGTGCCAGGCTATGAACCAGAAGGCAGTCCAACACACTGTTAGCTGCTCATGGATAGGCCCTGATGCTTTGTGCTGTGCCAACAACCTGGAGGTGTGTGTATCTGTGGTGCCTTGAGATACCCCTGTTCATGTGTGTTACATGTGTAGGGGACGACAGGCATGGTATGAGGTATAACCTGGCAGTGATGGGTTGCACCTGAGAGCTGTGAATCAGGAATCTGTTACTGCACAGATATTGCAGTTTACTGTGCTGAGGACAGTGTCCAGTGCATGCATCTTGTGGTGTACACTGCTGGTGTTGTGTAGCATTACTGTTAGTGTCCTATCCCGTGTGATACCCGCGGAGATGGCTATGTAATCTGTGTCCTGCAGCAAAAGGCACTATGTGTATATCAAGGGGCTTCGCCAATATACAATGGCCCATGGGTGACATGTGCAAGCTGCCCCTCGCAAATCATTGTGGCTTCCCTAGCATGTAAGCACATGCTGACAGCCATTGGATACCCTATGAATGACATTGGAGATTGAGCAGAATGTAGACATAGAACATCCTTCCTACATATTGTGGTAGCATACCTGGTGAGGGTATGATTGCAACCAAGGTCAGGCTCATACTGGCCCATGCCACATGCTGAGAGAGCCCTTCTATGTTCCCTATCATGTAGTCCAGGGAGGTACATCTCAGGTCATCCATAGTGGCATGGACAATGACTGAGTTATATGTGTCCATGCCTCTGACTGACTTGTATGCATGTGTTTTGTGGTGGACCATAGTGCCCCACGAGCATATCACTGTGACCTTCACCATGTACAGCCTGTTGAGCGGGACCCCACTGCAGCGGCCAAGAGAGGTACCTGACACATCTGTAGCAGGTGTGTTGTGTAGCCCTACAGGCTGTGTGTGTGTGGCACATGGGATGTGTGTGTCATGTGTGGCATGTGCTCTGTTCCGACTTAACGTATGCCTGTGTGCCAGCTGCGGAGGTGTGTGATGCTCAGGCAGGATGCTATTCTGAGGCTCCAAGTATGCCCCAGTGTGTTCGGATTGCTGTCAGTGTGGGTCTATGTCAGACTGGTATTGTAGTCACTGTAGTATGTCATGCCACCTGACAGGGTATGGCAGTACTGGGTTCAGAGTCCTTAGTCCCCAGATTGGCTATGTGGTTGCATCTCACACATGTGTTGTACGTTCCTGGCCAGGGGAGAGGGTTGACTGCATACATGTGGCAGCTGTGACATTGCCACATGACTCACATAAACCACAACTGGACCACAGAGGTGATTCACAGGTTACCTTTCCACATGCTACCATAGTAGTGTGATTGCCATGGTGATTACCAACACATAGGGCCAATGGGGAACAACATACTGAAGGTGAGTACGTGTGGGTGTACTGCTACTGATTTCATAGCACTGGCATATATGACTGCACACGTGGGTAAATGCCAGGTAAGTCATATGCAATGTGTCACAGGAAACGTACATGCGAACAGGACAGACAGTGACATTCTGTCAGGTGGATAATTGACATACGTATAGAACGCTATGCAGATGTCACTAGGAATCCACAGAAGCTCTGTAAATCTGCATTGCAGGTGGAATCAGTGTTCCAGGGAACCTCAAGCAAACATGCATGCAAACAAAGCTACAGTAAGCAGGGCTGGAAGTAGTCCATTGTACAACAAAGAAGGGGTAACACTTCCAGTAGGTAACAGTGCAAATATGCAGGCACTATCAACATGTACCCAGTAATGCACAGCTCAGATGTCCATAGTAGAACTGATATTATTTAATATTTAATTTAATTTAAATTAAATTGGTACTGCACACATATCAACATGCGCAAACATCCACATTGCATAGTCGTTGTGGGCAACATGCCACCATTAGTGTACATGTCCATCATTGCGTATCACTACTTGCATTAGCTTCTCCCCTGTGCTACCTATGTATGTGGCTATCTGTTGACATCCTTACCACCTGTATGCAATAATGTGCAGCTGTTACACTATGGTACTTACTATGGGTGTAGATAACAATTTAGGACAGTCATACAGTTACTGCATCAGGCATGCTGGGATATACACACAATCATATCAGCACACTGTACTGTTACCAACATGGTACTAGTAATACACTTCTATGTAGTCACCCTGTGCATCAGCAACATGTTAACCTGTTCCTGCACTGATGTTGGAGATTGCAGGAGGTGGCACCGTTTCATCATATGCACAGGGTGTGAACTAGGTATGTCTGAGTCTGCCACTGATACCACAAACTGACATTTATAGGTATGTGTGTTGGTGAGGGACAGCAGTACAGGGTGGAGCACTGTTGGTGCAGTGTGTGCGTGTATGTGGTAGCCCTAGGTGTTAACATTTCGCATGTGTGTATGCATGCACACAGTTCCACCTCATGGCTGCCATATACTGGAGTTTGTGGACAGCCACAGACTGCACCTGGCAGGTCATACAGATCAGTGTCTGTGGCCACGGACACAGTACCTGTGCCTGGCAGGGGTGCTACGGACCTTATCTGGTACTAAGCCAGACTGGGTACTGTCATCAGAAGCGGGAGTTTGTTGACTGGACACAGGTCCCTGTTGGGACTGTCCAGAGCCACGTGTACATGGTCTCCTGGGGCGGTTGGATGACAGCCCAGACCCAGCATTGTTGGGGCTGCTGCTGGCACTATGGGGGCGTCCCCGGGCAGGTTGTCGTCCGCACCGACTGCCAGCTGCTGCTGTTGCTGGCATATGGCTACGTCGACGCCGCAACCGTCCACCATTGCCCTGGCTCATGGACATGTGGTTGTGGAACTGCTATAATATGTCCCCACAACATCTGTCTATGACATCGGTGAAATTACGGATAGCATCCGTGATGTCACGCATAGTGTCAGTCATGGATGTGCGACATCCTCTCAGCTCCCTAGACCCTGTCTGGTGTACCTTTCCATACATGACTGTGCCTGCATGACAGCCCGAAACATAGCTGAGGTTGACAGACCTCTTTGGGCATGTCTGCCAGGGGCAGTATGCCCACGGATGCTCCCACGAGAACCCATGGGCAACTGTCTGTGCGGTACCATCTCAGGACCCTGCCCATGGCTGCTGTGTGGGGAAGCATGTGCCACAGATACCACATTATCCTGGTCAATACCCACTGTATCCTGTCCATCACCTAGGGACATTGGTGACATAGGATGTACTGGCAGGATGACTGTGCACAATGATGGGGTTGACAGCTGTGTACTGTCAATTGGCTGACCACTGACGGACCCTGACACACCTTCCTGTGCCATTACACAGATATCATCATTATCAGTACCTGTGGCACCAGATTCAGGTTCCCTGCTGCAGGACACCAGAGCAGCACCAGAACCTATGGGAGGAAGACAGGAAACACAGTTTACAATGTCTACACAATGTTACCAGTGATGCACACATGCACACATGCACACGTGGACACATGCACACATGCACACATGGACACATGCACATGTGGACACATGCACATATGCACACGTGGACACGTGCACACGTGAGCACATGCACACGTGCACACATGCACACATGCACACGTGGACACAGGCACACATGCACACATGCACACGTGCACACATGGACACATGCACACATATACACCCTGCAGTATACACACAGAGCACTACTGAGTTACACTATTATTACTAGCACTATCAGGACTATTATAGGTATTGTTAAAACACACTCACCAGCATGGATGGGCTGCCTTGCTGTAACACCAGAGAGACCTGCAGAAATGAGGGGATTAATGTCAGTGGGCACAACTGTGCCATTGATACTGCGTATGATACAGTTCAGTAGTACACCGGTTGCCTTTCACATGTCAGCTGCTGATATTGGCAATATCACACCTGCACAATTACATACTATGTTAACAGCTACATACCAAGGACACACCTTACACATGCGTAAACTAACAGTGTACAGAACAGTCAAGTGTACATATGGCATATTACCTGCACGCTCCATGTCGTGTTGCTGTGTGGATCCAGCCTCCATCATAATGCAGGTGTGTTGCTGTTGATGTTCCTGGGCTGAAACCACAACACTTAGGAGTAGCCCCTCCAGTCTGGTGAGGGGGGGATGTGTGGCCACCCCACCTCCTGTGGCGACCTGTTGCCTGTGGATATCTGACGCACGCTGATGGACATTTCTGATTAAAAAACTGCAGTGATGTCGTACCTGCTCATATGTCCTATTATGCGTGCCAATGTCATTTACCCTACGGACAAGGTCTTGCCACAGTGCAGCCCTCTCCTGCTGATTCTGGCTGGTGCGGGAAAACAGTATGTCATAATCCCGCACCAGGCTCTGGTGTATCTCTTCATTTTCTGCAGCAGAGTAGGCAGAATTTTGCTGATGCGCCATGTCCCTGAAAGAGAACACAAACAGGATATCAGCAAACTATGTCAGCAAAATATGGCACACATACTATACATGATACTCAACTGTAGTGATATACTACTACTCCCATATGTAGCACGTGTGTGTCTCTTGGTGGATACACATGTACATGGCCAGATATCAGTGCTCAACCAACACCTGTGCAACAATACCTGCCACATTCCATACAACATAGTACCAAACCCCATCGGTCAGCACACTGAGACAGGTCCAATGCACCACCTCACTCTGGGGGTTCATAACAAGGTACTGTATGTGGGACGTCATCCACTAGTGTGATCTGGACACAAAATAATCGGCCTGGATATACATATCCCACCACCACCACCAGCACAGTAGACTACTTTGATATATATGTGAATAGACAGATTTTCACTTGTTAGGACTGAGATGGTATCCATGCAGCGCACTGGGCCAGTGGAAGCCACAACACACAATGCTGACCCCTTTGCAAATGCTTCCCACAGACATCTCAAAGAATGCATGGAACATGCACACACAATTCTAACCCAGACCCTATGCACAAAGGTTAAGCATCCTGTCTGGTGGACCCCAGCCAAAGACAAATTGTATAACGATAGAAGGAGGCTACTGCAGGACAGAGCAGATTCACATAAAGGGAAGGCATCTGTGGTCGGCACTAGTAATAAGCTAAGTTCTCTCATAACAACATCCAAGGCCAACTCTGTGAGGGAAATGGCCAAGGACACTATAGATAACCACAAGGCCTTCTTCAGTTTTGTTAGACACATGGACCAAAAGCCTCAGATATGCTCTGAGTTAGTACACAACTACATAAAATCCACTGAACCCACAGATATTGGCAACATTCTGGCAGACAGGTTCAGCGCAAATATCCCCCCTCCCTCTCCCCCAAAATTAGAAATACTTATCACAGCTGAATGTAACCTCCCTATCATCTCAGATGTCCAGGTGAGGGCCGCCCTCAGCAAAGCAGAACACACAGCATCAACATGACCTGATGGTATCCCTGGATGTGTGCTACGTGAACTCCAAGAGGAGATACAACCGCATATAAAACTGATATTTAACCTTGGCCTTACTACGGGATATGTACCTGAACACTGGCATACAGCAACAGTGGTCCCACTCCACAAAGGAGGCACCTCTACTGACCCTGGGAACTACTGCCCCATATGATTAACCAGCCTGGTCTGCAAAGCTATGGAAAGATTCATTATGGGACCCATATACAGCGATATTGGGTACCTGCAGACACTTGATCCCACCCAGTTTGCCTTTGTGAAGGGCTAATCCTGCCTTTTGAACCTGGTTGACTTTTTCAAAAAGTCACTACAGCCATTGATGAGGGCAAAGCAGTCCATACAGCCTACCTGGACTTGCCTAAGGCCTTCAACACAGTACTCCACTCAGGCATCATAGACAAGCTCATGAGCTTAAATGTTAATACATATGTCACATGATGGGTTGCAATCTGGTTGAACAACAGAATCCATAAAGTCAAAATTGCAGGAGCCATGTCAGACTCAAAGCCAGTCACATGTGGTATCCCACAGGGCTCTGTCCTAGGACCCCTCTTGTTTGGCATTTACTTCTCAGATGTGAAAGCAAACATGGGCGGGTTGTGGATGACAAAGTTCCCAGATGACTGCGAACTAAGCACCATAGTTGTTACACCAGCTGACACACACACATCCTACAGACAGGCCTCACTGAAACGGACAACTGGAGCCAGAATCATGGCCTAACACTGAATGATATGTAATGTATAGTTATCCCCTTTGGGTAAAACAACGTACACACAACTTATCACATAGACATACATATAGATACAGACCAATAACACATATGGAGGGTTCACAGTATGTAGACTATTAACTTGTTACTTTACATTATCCGTGTTTGTCACAGCTGGTTGCGTTACTGTTACTATAGGTTCCTGCTGCTGCTAGCCCAGCTTGATACTGACACTGATGACAGCTTCAACTTAGTTTGTCTTATGTATGGTTTTTGTTTGTGTTTTTATTTTCTTTTTTTCTTTCTTTCTCTCTCTCTCTCTCTCTCTGCCTCCAGATGGTGCAATGAAAGTATTGCATGCGTGGAGTGGGAGTACAGGATGCTTTTGAAGGTATCTGCATATGTCCATGTGATGGCCTCTGCACCAATTGTAAGCCAGCATTTGCTAATTGCATGCAGCCAGCTGTGTATTGATTACAGTTCTCACTGTGATTTCAGGACAGTGCTATAAAAGGGTATGTGAGATAGGCATTGCCCTTTCAGATTGTAAGGGCGGGGACCATGCTGGTATGCTGTGGACACTGTTCTGTGAGTGTAAAGGTTAGTATCTCTCTCATAATTCAGGCTGTGTTGTAGATTCACATTTCTCCATTCAGCTCTCCTGTTTATATATGTATAATAACTGACATTATTACCTACTAGCTACCAACTAGCATGGCTGTTTCTGTCCACACACTACTATTACAGAAATCCACTAGATTTGACAGTAAATATACATGACATGCTTTGTGTACTACACATCCTATATTCCCTTTACATTCATTCCTACTATTACATGATATATTTATTGTAGCACAATGTTCTTATATAACAGTCATGGCTTAGTGGTAAGTCCAAGGTCCTGGGTTCGGGACTGACAGTGGGATTTTATTTTGCTTTTGAACTGACTACAGGACCTGTCAATCAGAGTGACTAAGGCACTTTTAAGCAGTTATAACTGGGTTTGCGCTGGTTTGCGCGGAGCTCCCGCATGTGCACTGGCGTTCAGCTCCGCACACACCCGCTTACAACCGCTTAACAGTGCTTTCTCTGGCGCACACCCGCGCTATTTTCTTTGAAAGAAATGAAAATGGGGAGACAGGAAAGTGGTGAAAAAGGGGTCACAAAGAGGGTAAGACAGTAGGGAAACAAGCTTGGGTTTTGCAGGAGGGATGTAGGTAAGGCCCATAGCTGCCCATTTCTTTATCAGCAACAGCTGTGCATATGTTTGTAATTTGGTGTGACATTTGAAACCTTCCACCCCTGAGAGAGGTGTCAGGACAACAATAATACTTGTTGTACAGCCAATTGTAATTGATAGTTTCCATGTCCAGCAGACATGTGTGCAGAATGGGCAGCTATGTATGGGGCATAATTTTTTTGTGGGTACAGAGTGCCCTTTTTTTTTTTCAGGTGAGAGTGGTATGTCAGGTAAAGGAAGTTGGTATAGCTGGGGAGGTAGGTTGGGTAGGTCAACAGACAAGACAAACAAGACGCATACAGGGGCGGTGTATGACAC
The DNA here is from genome assembly GCF_019279795.1 of Protopterus annectens. NCBI lineage: Eukaryota > Metazoa > Chordata > Ceratodontiformes > Protopteridae > Protopterus > Protopterus annectens. Next base: position 693,044,247 of record NC_056736.1, read on the forward strand.
ATGTGGGGGGGTTACACAATTGACGGGGACGGATATTTGGATATCCAGAGCCCATGAATCCACAGATGGCAATAGTGGAACTGATATCCCCACCCATGGGCAGTTGCCACTGTTCCTTCACTGCCCAGGATGGGGCTGTGCTGGGGGCTGTGTAGGCCGGGCAACAGGCATGCCCGTAAGTTGTGCCACCTGTGCCTCAAGCTGGTGTTGGGGCCCAAGAACAGATTCCTGGATCTCCCTACGCACCACAGTCCAGATGCTACGGAGGGTGAGTGGTGGTTCTCCTCCGGCCACACTTGCAGAGGGGGGACAAGCCCCATCCCCTGCAGCGCTTCCACCTGCAGGTGGCACAGGGCCACCGGAGGAGGGTCCAGACTGGGCACTACTGCCAAGTGCACTCGCCAGCTGAGGTGGGAGAGGTGGGTCCGCTGGAACCCGCCTTCCCTATCGTCCTATGTTTTGCATTATGTCATGACAGTTTGGGTTAGTAACATACAATACCATTCACAATTAGTTGTAACAGCATGCATTAGTATTCCCATTAACCAAACACCCAGATATTCACACCATTGAACAGCGAGCATAACACATGCATAATTTGAACAGCAATACACAGTCCAACAACATGCAGGGTTGATTGATGGCAACAGGCCATCAGGTTTGGATGTATGAACAGGGCAGATGCATCACCGTACATGCAAATATGTATGACCCAACAGGACAAATGTCCAGGGGTGTTAATTGTGATTGCACATACCAATTTCACGTGGAATGGATTATATGTGGTTATAGGGTGGGGTGAAGAAAATATAATTAACACCTTCAAATACCAATACATATGCTGTACATTTCTAATAGCTGCAGATATATACACACTACTGTTCTACCTACAGTTTCCTATGTGATAACTACTTCAAGTTGCTGATAGGACTGTTACTACTACATCAATATACATTTTATTGTTATTCATACACGTTCATATCTGGCTTTTTCCAGCTACATCATCCTGTTACATTTGCTTTATATAGCTATAGACAACTGTGGATGTTTGGTATTTCAGACAATCATACTATCTGCATATTGCAGACTGAGAGCAACATATCCAGATTTTGGGATACACATTCCAGCTGCAGCAACATTTTGAACACATTTCACAGTTTGTTTCTGCTTGTCACATTCATTTCATTCTGTACTGACTGCAGTATACTTTATTCAGGGGTTATTACTACTTTATTGGTGGATTCATAACTCTTTCTCACTCTCTCGCTTGTTTTAATTTTACAATTCAGGATGGTACTTACTTCTAGGCTTTATTGACATGTTTTACCTGTAGTTATTACAATCCTTTCCAACAGTCTCACTTCTGTCATGTTTCAGTATTTCAACAGGGATATATTTCACACATGTGATTTGCTCATCTTCTGCAGCTGTACTTTTCAGCCTGCTGCAGGTTGTATACTATTATATTACAGGTGGGGCATCTTTATTTCAGACTTTATTTCAGACATTTTCATTTTTCTGTTTGGATTACAGACTGCAACACACTTTTGTAATCAAGCAATACTTGTAAACACTCTTACACTGTTACTTGCACATTTTATTACTTAGTGACTACACTGCACTCTTTTGCTAACTGTCATACTTTTATATTTCTTTACAGTTACAGGGAGAGGATTACTGACCTGTCTGGTTGTGCAACCACACCAGCCTATCGCCATAGGTTCTGCGGTTCGCAGAATGGACACCTGCAGCTGTAATATAAATAAAGTAATATTGGAATACACATCTCCATAATATCAGCTAGGTTAATTTCTTACATACATAATTAAATGTAACTTAGTAGTGGGGCGTTGGGCATTTGCCGGGCCTCCTGGATCCAAAGGTTCAGTTGGTTCTGCTTACGTCTCTTCAGGTCCGCATGGTGGTGACGGACCTGCTCACCAGTCCTTGGAATCCCTGTGGCACTGGTAAGACCATGAGCCAACCGGTCCCACGCCTCAGCCCTATATGCTCCCCACAGGACCTGGCCCTGCATGAGTTGGGCCTCATGATTGTGGACAAGGAGCCAGACCATATATCTGGACTCCTCAATGCCCCACCTCTGTGATCGGAAGCAACTACCCTCACCTACTCCTGACATTCTGGCTGCAAGTTAGTTCTACAATCGGTTATGCTGTGTATTCCCACCTATGGGGCTTATATATGCCGTTTTTCCCGCACTTATCTGTGATTGGCCATTTTGGAATTGTATCAGCTTCACAAAACCTGCTTTGTCATGCTCCTCTTTCTATTCATTCCTATATATTTGCTATTACTGCATTTCTAAGTACAGCTGTTATGGCTTAGTGGTTCAGTCCCTTGACTATGGTGCATGGTATCCTGGGTTCAAACCTGGCCACTGCTTTTTATATTTTATGACTGTCTAGACAGGCTAGGGGGTGTGTCTGTGTAAAGGCAGTTTTGTTACAGCTTGCTCAATGTTGCCCGTTGGTTAGCTTGTTGGCGCGGTGCGCAGCTCCGCGCAAACGGGTTACGCTGGTTTACACCTCATTTGGCTGTCAGCACGCATATTACGCTCAGCTCAGCTAGGGGCACACAGTTTCAGCGTGTTAAACCACGGCTCACCTACGGGCACTCATTTTACACCTGTTGAACCATTGCTCACCTACGGGCACTCATTTTGCACCTGTTAAACCACTGCTCACCTACGGGCAGATGCACTCAACTTGTTAAACTATAGCTCAGCTATGGGCACATCTGGCATTTGTTATTATTTTGTTATCTCACATTTCTTCACAATAAATGTCCTATTTCATTACATTTTACATAAAATATAATTTTATGTGTGTACATATATGTCAGGGACTTGTTTCGTGCTTATTTTCACTAAAAATAAAAGTTGATGTTGTGGGGGCTCGAACCATGACTGCCTGCTCTTCAGCCGATGTCTCTACCGCTATGCTATTGCTTTTTGGCTTATTTTGCATAGTTAGTTCTTATATGCTTTTCCACTTACTGCTAACTGTGGCTGAGCTACGGGCACACCCGCGCAAACAAGCGCACTCACGGGAAAACATCTTTACAGTTTAAAAAAAATATAACATGTTCATTTATATGATTTTATGTTCATAGTCTGTGGGGGCATGTGTTGTGTTGTGTTTATTCACATTTCCATGTACTCTGTCATGGGGGTTTACTTTGGGCACTTTTACTCTTTTGGGGGCATGTCCGCTTGCAGGGCTCGGCCTACGGACACGCCCCCTACTGTCTTCCATGGACCGTGTTAGCCTTAGGTGTGATTCAGCATGCCCTCATGCATATGCATGACATGCCTCTGTGTAAGCCTTGTATCTCTTACATGGAGGCTTCGTGAATCCTGCCCTTTGTTTTACAGCACAATAAACCACTGTCTTGCCTCATAAAAAGTATGTATGTATATATATATATATATATATATATATATATATATATATATATATATATATATTTAGAAAGCTTGTGAGGAAATTATTACTCTATTTTTGTTTTACTTGGATCGCTTGTCTGTGTACTTAATAAAGGATTTTTGACTGGAAACAGACTGTCTGCCTTGCTTGGATTACTTTCGAATACTTAGTAATTCTGTACAATTATATATTTTCTATTATAATTTTTTGTTTTGTTTTGTTTTGACTTAAGACGAGTTTAAGTTCACTCCTTCTACTACCATTGTCTGATCTGATTAATATACAGTGATTAACTAGAGGTATATGGACTAAAAATCTTCCACAGAGAGAAGTTTTTTACACTGTTTTATAAAAAAAATTTACAGTCATGATTAGATATGTTACCAATACATGTAACTCCGTGTGACTTGCAGAAGGAGTCAGTACTGGGCACATTGCTGGTGCTGCGAAGGGCACTTCTGGCTCACATCAAAGATTGAAACAATACTAATTTCATGAACTTTAATCATAGTTTGACTTAGGAATGGGGTCCAGTCCTGTCATGGTATTAGAAACCCAAAATAATTGGAGGTATTAAAAAGGGTATAACATTCAGGTCCAGGGAAGTGATTGTTTCTCTGTACTTATCTTTCATCAGAGCAATCATTGAGTATAATGCGGCTTTTGTTATTTATCTGTCCACATACTTGTCAGACCTGGAACACCTACAATGCTTTCTCACTAAAAGAATCAAGGGCCTAAATCATAAAAACTATGCAGACCATCTCAAAGCCTTGTCTCTCTTTTTGGCATCATGCAGGCTACTGAAAGTCAACATCTGCCTAGTGTAGAGAGCCTCAACAGACCTTCTTCTGTCAAAACTATTACACTTTTGGAAGTTGAGTAGTATTGGAAACAAATAGTCAAGGGACCTCAGTCTCTTTTGCAAGATTAACAGAACATGCTAGATATGGTATGTATCAGAGCACCACTTCTGTGGAACTGGCTTCCCGTCCACAAAAAGCAGAGTACTTCTTACTCTATTCAAATGGACTCTGGTCAAAAGAATGAGTAACTGCAAATTTGCTCCTGGTTTAGCAGCAATAGCCCTCGTGGATTGGGGAAACATGTAAGTACCCATCATAAATCGGAGCACATTGGTTTGCTGAAGGTACTTTCAGTGAATGTGAAATTATCGAAGTATGTTTGCCAAAGCTGGATTCTTCAACAGTGGAATTTGCCTCGTTCTCCACCGTTCTATGACACTGGAGTAGATTTTTTATAAGTTCAGAGAATGTGAATGGTGCCCCACCACATGGGCACTGCAACAGGCTTGCCCCCTACAAAAAAAAAAAAAAAACTTTCCTCGATGTTCACTGAAAGTTGTTTCTTTTTTTTATCAAGAAGAAATTAATTCACATATACATGTGCAGCCTACATCTTGAGATTTATATTGAAAAATATAAGGGCAAGTAATTATCATGGGAATACACAGCTAGGGTCTATATTAGATCACTGAATGCTTAAAAAAGCGAACGGTGATTAATCGACCCTATGTAAGCGCAAGCTTAAAATGTCGAACTGTCAGAACAGCGATTTTTTAAAAAAATCGCTGTTACAACAAAAATAAAAAATAAAAAAAAACACTTTTAACATTTCATTAAGTGGGGGGCTTCACCCCCCATACCCCCTACTTAAATATACCAACTCTGAGACAACACTACAGTGCCGAAAATGGCAAAGTACTGAAGCAGCCAAGCAAATTCTTTCTCAGGGAAAGAATTCGCTTAAAACCCGCTTTGATACTTTGCCGTTTCAGTCTTTTAAGTTTGACAAAGACGCATTCGAAAGAATGCATCTTTGGTTTCCTAATAGGAACCCACACAGATCAATATCCTAGCAAATGCCTTTGAACCTATGAACTATGGTTGCCTGGGGCTGTGCAAAGAACACCGTATTGTTTATGGTATTGCTTCTGGTTTTGGTTGTGAACAATTCTTTTCCTGGGGCTCTCTTTGGAAATGATAATTAGTGATAACAAAGTACAATAGCATTCTGGCAACTAATAGCTGCACATGAAGAGAGACCATCATGGTGGCAGTTGGTGCACCAGAAGTGATCTCACAGCTGGAAAGTGCTGCCAAAGTTTTAATGATAGCAGCACCCTGTGAGGCAGTGGCTGCTCCAGTTTGAGGAAGGCATGTGCAAATCTGTGTAAATACCCACCTAATACGTTGTCACAAACTGCAAAAACAATGAAAACAGGAAGGGAAATGGACATTGTTTTACAGTTTAAAAAATATAACATGTTCATTTATATGATTTTATGTTCATAGTCTGGGGCATTTGTGTTGTGTTTATTCACATTTCCATGTACTCTGTCATGGGGTTTACTTTGGGCACTTTTACTCTTGGCATGTCCGCAGTAGGCTCGGCCTACGGACACGCCCCTACTGTCTTCCATGGACGTTAGCCTTAGGTGTGATTCAGCATGCCCTCATGCATATGCATGACATGCCTCCGTGTAAGCCTTGTATTTCTTACACGGAGGCTTCGTGAATCCTGCCCTTTGTTTTACAGCACAATAAACCACTGTCTTGCCTCATAAAAAGTATATATATATATATATATATATATATATATATATATATATATGTATATATATTTAGGAAATTATTACTCTATTTTTGTTTTACTTTTGTCTGTGTACTTAATAAAGGATTTTGACTGGAAACAGACTGTCTGCCTTGCTTGGATTACTTTCGAATACTTAGTAATTCTGTACAATTATATATTTTCTATTATATTTTTTTGTTTTGTTTTGTTTTGACTTAAGACGAGTTTAAGTTCACTCCTTCTACTTCTGTTGTCTGATCTGATTAATATACAGTGATTAACTAGAGGTATATGGACCAAAAATCTTCCACAGAGAGAAGTTTTTACACTGTTTTATAAAAAATTTACAGTCATGATTAGATATGTTACCAATACATGTAACTCCGTGTGACTTGCAGAAGGAGTCAGTACTGGGCACATTGCTGGTTCTGGCTCACATCAAAGATTGAAACAATACTAATTTCATGAACTTTAATCATAGTTTGACTTAGGAATGGGGTCCAGTCCTGTCATGGTATTAGAAACCCAAAATAATTGGAGGTATTAAAAAGGGTATAACATTCAGGTCCAGGGAAGTGATTGTTTCTCTGTACTTATCTTTCATCAGAGCAATCATTGAGCTTTTGTTATTTATCTGTCCACACACTTGTCAGACCTGGAACACCTACAATGCTTTCTCACTAAAAAGAATCAAGGGCCTAAATCATAAAAACTATGCAGACCACCTCAAAGCCTTGTCTCTCTTTTTGGCATCATGCAGGCTACTGAAAGTCAACATCTGCCTAGTGTAGAGAGCCTCAACAGACCTTCTTCTGTCAAAACTATTACACTTTTGGAAGTTGAGTAGTATTGGAAACAAATAGTCAAGGGACCTTTGCAAGATTAACAGAACATGCTAGATATGGTATGTATCAGAGCACCACTTCTCTGAACTGGCTTCCCGTCCACAAAAGCAGAGTACTTCTTACTCTATTCAAATGGACTCTGGTCAAAAGAATGAGTAACTGCAAATTCGCTCCTGGTTTAGCAGCAATAGCCCTCGTGGATTGGGGAAACATGTAAGTACCCATCATAAATCGGAGCACATTGGTTTGCTGAAGGTACGCTCAGTGAATGTGAAATTATCGTATGTTTGCCAAAGCTGGATTCTTCAACAGTGGAATTTGGACACTGGAGTAGATTTTTATAACTTCAGAGAATGTGAATGGTGCCCCACCACATGGGCACTGCAACAGGCTTGCCCCTACAAAAAAAAAACTTTCCTCGATGTTCACTGAAAGTTGTTTTTTATCAAGAAGAAATGAATTCACATATACATGTGCAGCCTACATCTTGAGATTTATATAAATATAAGGGCAAGTAATTATCATGGGAATACACAGCTAGGGTCTATATTAGATCACTGAATGCTTAAAAGCAAACAGTGATTAATCAACCCTATGTAAGCGCAAGCGAACAGCGATTTTTAAAAATCGCTGTTCCAACAAAAATAAAAACACTTTGAACATTTTGATAAGAGGTGGGGCTTCACTTAAAGATACCAACTCCGAGACAACACTCGCTTCAGTCTTTTGTTTGACAAAAAGAATGCATCTTTGGAATAGGAACCCACACAGATCAATATCCCAGCAAATGCCTTTGAACCTATGAACTATGGTTGCCTGGGGCTGTGCAAAGAACACCGTATTGTTTATGGTAGGTTTTGGTTGTGAGCAAGAAATGATAATTAGTAACAAAGTACAATAGCATTCTGGCAACTAATAGCTGCACATGAAGAGAGACCATAATGGTGGCGGTTGGTGCACCAGAAGTGATCTCACAGCTGGAAAGTGCTGCCAAAGTTTTAATGATAGCAGCACCCTGTGAGGCAGTGGCTGCTCCAGTTTGAGGAAGGCATGTGCAAATCTGTGTAAATACCCACCTAATACATTGTCACAAACTGCAAAAACAATGAAAACAGGAAGGGAAATGGACACAAGGTTAGTCTATGGCAGAAATACTCTGCTAGACCTTTGGTTGATGAGCTCAGAGTGCAATTGGTTTACAAGGATGCTTTCTCAATGGTCTGTAAGGCCTAATGAACTCAGAGAGATAGGGACCATGTCTAATCTAGACTCAGAGTGCTATGTGCCAACAAATTCAATGTACATTGTACTTGAAAGGAAGACACAATGGAAGAGATGCAAAAGATCTAGGAGAACTAGAGGTGGTATCAATGTCAGGCTGAAAGGTAACCCTTACAGACCTGCACTCTCATCTATCATGCTAGCTAATGTTCAATCACTGAAAAACTAAATGGACTACCTAAGACTGGACCTAAAAACCTGGCTAAATCCTAGTATCAGTGACAGTACTGTTCATGGGGATTCCTAGTATCAGGGAAAGTACTGTTAATATGGATTCCTAGCATCAGTGACAGTAGTGTTCATGTGGAATCCTAGTATCAGTGACAGTACTGTTCATGGGGTTTCCTAGCATCAGTGATGGAAGTGTTCATGGGGATTCCCAGTATCAGTGAAAGCACTGTTCATGAGGATTCCTAGTATCAGTGACTGTACTGTTCGTGGAGATTCCTAGTATCAGTGAAAGTACTGTTCATATGGATTCCTAGCATCAGTGACAGTAGTGTTCATGTGGAATCCTAGTATCAGTGAAAGTACTGTTCATATGGATTCCTAGCATCAGTGACAGCACTGTTCATGTGGATTCATAGTATCAGTGACAGTACAGTTCAAATGGATTCCTAGTATCAGAGACAGTACTGCTCATGGGGATTTCTATTATTAGTGACACTACTGTTCATGGAGATTCCTAGTATCAGTGATGGAAGTGTTCATGGGGATTCCTAGTATCAGTGAACGTACTGTTCATGGGGATTCCTAGTATCAGTGACAGTACTGTTCATGCAGATTCCTAGTATCAGTGACAGTACTGTTCATGGGGATTCCTAGTATCGGTGACAGTACTGTTCATGGGCATTCCTAGTATCAATAACAGTACTGTTCATGGGGATTCCTAGAATCAGTGACAGTACTGTTCATAGAGATTCCTAGTATCAGTGACAGTACTGTCCATGGGGATTGCTAGTATCAGTGACAGTACTGTTCATGGGGATTCCTAGTATCTGTGACAGTACTGTTCATGGGGATTCCTAGAACAAGGGACAGTACTGTTCATATGGATTCCTAGTATCAGTGACAGTACTGTTCATGGGGATTCCTAGTATCAGTGACAGTACTGTTCATGTGTATTCGTAGTATCAGTGACAGTACTGTTCATGGGGATTCCTAGTATCAGTGACAGTACTGTTCATGAGGATTCCTAGTATCAGAGACAGTACTGTTTATGAGGATTCCTAGTATCAGTGACAGTACTGTTCATGGGGATTCCTAGTATCAGTGACAGTACTGTTCATATGGATTCCTAGTATCAGTGACAGTACTGTTCATGGGAATTCCTAGTATCAGTGACAGTATTGTTCATGGGGATTCCTAGTATCGGTGACAGTACTGTTTATATGGATTCCTAGCATCAGTGGCAGTAGTGTTCATGTGGATTCCTAGTATCAGTGACAGTACTGTTCGTGGGGTTTCCTAGCATCAGTGACAGTACTGTTCATATGAATTCCTAGTATCAGAGACAGTACTTTTCATGGGGATTCCTATTATTAGTGACAGTACTGTTCATGGGGATTCCTAGTATCAGTGACGGAAGTGTTCATGGGGATTCATAGTATCAGTGACAGTACTGTTCATATGGATTCCTAGTATCAGTGACAGTACTATTCATGGGGATTTCTAGAATCAGTGACAGTACTGTTCATGTGGATTCCTAGTATCAGTAACAGTACTGTTCAAATGTATTCCTAGTATCAGTGACAGTGCTGTTCATGGGATTCACTAGTATCAGTGACAGTGCTGTTCATATGGATTCCTAGTATCAGTGACAGTACTGTTCATGGGGATTCCTAGTATCAGTGACAGGACTGTTCATGGGGATTACTAGTATTAGTAACAGTACTGTTCATGGGAATTCCTAGAATCAGTGACAGTACTGTTCATAGGGATTCCTAGTATCAGTGACAGTACTGTTCATGGGAATTCCTAGAATCAGTGACAGTACTGTTCATAGGGATTCCTAGTATCAGTGACAGTACTGTTCATGGGGATTCCTGGTATCAGTGACAGTACTGTTCATGGGGATTCCTAGCATCAGTGATAGTGCTGTTCATATGGATTCCTAATATCAGTGACAGTACTGTTCATATGGATTCCTAGTATCAGTGACAGTACTGTTCATGGGGATTCCTAGTATCAGTGACAGTACTGTTTATGGGGATTCCTAGTATCAGTAACCGTACTGTTCATGGGGATTCCTAGTATCAGTGACAGGACTGTTCATGGGGATTACTAGTATTAGTAACAGTACTGTTCATGGGAATTCCTAGAATCAGTGACAGTACTGTTCATAGGGATTCCTAGTATCAGTGACAGTACTGTTCATGGGAATTCCTAGAATCAGTGACAGTACTGTTCATAGGGATTCCTAGTATCAGTAACAGTACTGTTCAAATGTATTCCTAGTATCAGTGACAGTGCTGTTCATGGGATTCACTAGTATCAGTGACAGTGCTGTTCATATGGATTCCTAGTATCAGTGACAGTACTGTTCATGTGGATTCTTAGTATCAGTGACAGTACTGTTCATGGGTATTTCTAGTATCAGTGACAGTACTGTTCATGGGAATTCCTAGAATCAGTGACAGTACTGTTCATAGGGATTCCTAGTATCAGTGACAGTACTGTTCATGGGGATTCCTGGTATCAGTGACAGTACTGTTCATGGGGATTCCTAGCATCAGTGATAGTGCTGTTCATATGGATTCCTAATATCAGTGACAGTACTGTTCATATGGATTCCTATCAGTGACAGTACTGTTCATGCGGTTTCCTAGTATCAGTGACAGTGCTGTTCATATGGATTCCTAGTATCAGTGACAGTACTGTTCATGGGGATTCCTAGTATCAGTGACAGTACTGTTCATGGGGATTCCTAGTATCAGTAACAGTACTGTTCATGGGGATTCCTAGTATCAGTGACAGTACTGTTCATGGGTATTCCTAGTATCAGTGACAGTACTGTTCATATGGATTCCTAGTATCACTGACAGTACTGTTCATGGGGATTCCTAGCATCAGTGACAGTACTGTTCATGGGGATTCCTAATATCAGTGACAGTACTGTTCATATGGATTCCTAGTATCAGTGACAGTACTGCTCATGGGGATTCCTAGTAACAGTGACAGTACTCTTCATGTGGATTCCTAGTATAGGTGACAGTACTGTTCATGGAGATTCCTAGGATCAGTGACAGTACTGTTCATGTGGATTGCTAGTATCAGTGACAGTACTGTTCATGGGGATTCCTAGTATCAGTGAGAGTACTGTTCATATGGATTCCTAGTATCAGTGACAGTACTGTTCATGGGGATTCCTAGTATCAGTGACAGTACTGTTCATGGGGATTCCTAGTATCACTGACGTTACTGTTAATGGGGATTCTTAGTATCAGTGACAGTACTGTTCATGAGGATTCCTACTATCAGTGACAGTACTGCTTATGGGGATTCCTAGAATCAGTGACAGTACTGTTCATGGGGATTCCTAGTATCAGTGACAGTACTGTTCATGGGAATTCCTAGTATCAGCGACAGTACTGTTCATGGGGATTCCTAATTTCAGTGACAGTACTATTCATATGGATTCCAAGTATCAGTGACAGTACACTTCATGAGGATTTCTAGTATCAGTGAAAGTACTGTTCATATGGATTCCTGGTATCAGTGACAGTACTGTGCATATGGATTCCTAGTGTCAGTGACAGTACTGTTCATGGGGATTCCTAGTATCACAGACAGTACTGCTCATGGGGATTCCTAGTATCAGTGACAGTAGTGTTCAAGAGGATTCCTAGTATCAGTGTCAGTACTGCTCAAGGGGATTGCTAGTATCAGTGAAAGTACTGTTCATGCAGATTACTAGTGTCTGTGACAGTACTGTTCATGTGGATTCCTAGTATCAGTGACAGTACAGTTCAAATGGATTCCTAGTATCAGAAACAGTACTGTTTATGGGGATTTCTTTTATTAGTGACACTACTGTTCATGGGGATTCCTAGTATCAGTGATGGAAGTGTTCATGGGGATTCCTAGTATCAGTGAACGTACTGTTCATATGGATTCCTTGTATCAGTGACAGTACTGTTCATGGGAATTCCTAGAATCAGTGACAGTACTGTTCATGTGGATTCCTAGTATCAGTGACAGTACTGTTCATGGGGATTCCTAGTATCAGTGACAGTACTGTTCATGGGCATTCCTAGTATCAATAACAGTAGTGTTCATGGGGATTCCTAGAATCAGTGACAGTACTGTTCATAGAGATTCCTAGTATCAGTGACAGTACTGTCCATGGGGATTGCTAGTATCAGTGACAGTACTGTTCATGGGGATTCCTAGTATCAGTGACAGTACTGTTCATGTGTATTCGTAGTATCAGTGACAGTACTGTTCATGGGGATTCCTAGTATCAGTGACAGTATTGTTTATGAGGATTCCTAGTATCAGAGACAGTACTGTTTATGAGGATTCCTAGTATCAGTGACAGTACTGTTCATGGGGATTCCTAGTATCAGTGACAGTACTGTTCATATGGATTCCTAGTATCAGTGACAGTACTGTTCATGGGGATTCCTAGTATCAGTGACAGTATTGTTCATGGGGATTCCTAGTATCAGTGACAGTACTGTTTATATGGATTCCTAGCATCAGTGACAGTAGTGTTCATGTGGATTCCTAGTATCAGTGACAGTACTGTTCATGGGGATTCCTAGTATCAGTGACGGAAGTGTTCATGGGGATTCATAGTATCAGTGACAGTACTGTTCATATGGATTCCTAGTATCAGTGACAGTACTATTCATGGGGATTCCTAGAATCAGTGACAGTACTGTTCATGTGGATTCCTAGTATCAGTTACAGTGCTGTTCATATGGATTCCTAGTATCAGTGACAGTACTGTTCAAATGGATTTCTAGTATCAGTGACAGTACTGATCATGGGGATTCCTAGTATCAGTGACAGTGCTGTTCATATGGATTCCTAGTATCAGTGACAGTACTGTTCATGGGGATTCCTAGTATCAGTGACAGGACTGTTCATGGGGATTACTAGTATCAGTAACAGTATTGTTCATGGGGAGTCCTAGTACAAGTGACAGTACTGTTCATGCGGATTCCTAGTATCACTGACAGTACTGTTCATGGGTATTTCTAGTATCAGTGACAGTACTGTTCATGGGAATTCCTAGAATCAGTGACAGTACTGTTCATGGGGATTCCTAGTATCAGTGACAGTACTGTTCATGGGGATTCCTAGTATCAGTGACAGTACTGTTCATATGGATTCCTAGTATCAGTGACAGTACTGTTCATGGGGATTCCTAGTATCAGTGGCAGTACTGTTCATGGGGATTCCTAGTATCAGTGATAGTGCTGTTCATATGGATTCCTAATATCAGTGACAGTACTGTTCATATGGATTCCTATCAGTGACAGTACTGTTCATGCGGATTCCTAGTATCAGTGACAGTGCTGTTCATATGGATTCCTAGTATCAGTGACAGTACTGTTCATGGGGATTCCTAGTATCAGTGACAGTACTGTTCATGGGGATTCCTAGTATCAGTAACAGTACTGTTCATGGGGATTCCTAGTATCAGTAACAGTACTGTTCATGAGGATTCCTAGTATCAGTGACAGTACTGTTCATATGGTTTCCTAGTATCAGTGACAGTACTGTTCATGGGTATTCCTATCATCAGTGACAGTACTGTTCATGGGGATTCCTAGTATCAGTGACAGTACGGTTCATATGGATTCCTAGTATCAGTGACAGTACTGCTCATGGGGATTCCTAGTAACAGTGACAGTACTCTTCATGGGGATTCCTAGTAGAGGTGACAGTACTGTTCATGGAGATTCCTAGGATCAGTGACAGTACTGTTCAAGTGGATTGCTAGTATCAATGACAGTACTGTTCACGGGGATTCCTAGTATCAGAGAGAGTACTGTTCATATGGATTGCTTGTAGCAGTGACAGTACTGTTCATGGGGATTCCTGGTATCAGTGACAGTACTGTTCATGGGGATCCCTAGTATCACTGACATTACTGTTAATGGGGATTCTTAGTATCAGTGACAGTACGGTTCATGAGGATTCCTAGTATCAGTGACAGTGCTGTTCATATGGATTCCTACTATCAGTGACAGTACTGCTTATGGGGATTCCTAGAATCAGTGACAGTACTGTTCATGGGGATTCCTAGTATCAGTGACAGTACTGTTCATGGGGATTCCTAATTTCAGTGACAGTACCATTCATATGGATTCCTGGTATCAGTGACAGTACTGTGCATATGGATTCCTAGTGTCAGTGACAGTACTGTTCATGGGGATTCCTAGTATCAGAGACAGTACTGTTCATGGGGATTCCTATTATCAGTGACAGTACTGTTCATGAGGATTCCTAGTATCAGTGACAGTAGTGTTCAAGAGGATTCCTAGTATCAGTGTCAGTACTGTTCAAGATAATTGCTAGTATCAGTGAAAGTACTGTTCATGCGGATTACTAGTATCTGTGACAGTACTGTTCATATGGATTCCTAATATCAGTGACAGTACTGTTCATATGGATTCCTATCAGTGACAGTACTGTTCATGTGGATTCCTAGTATCAGTGACAGTGCTGTTCATATGGATTCCTAGTATCAGTGACAGTACTGTTCATGGGGATTCCTAGTATCAGTGACAGTACTGTTTATGGGGATTCCTAGTATCAGTAACAGTACTGTTCATGGGGATTCCTAGTATCAGTAACAGTACTGTTCATGGGGATTCCTAGTATCAGTGACAGTACTGTTCATATGGTTTCCTAGTATCAGTGACAGTACTGTTCATGGGGATTCCTAGCATCAGTGACAGTACTGTTCATGGGGATTCCTAGTATCAGTGACAGTACTGTTCATATGGATTCCTAGTATCAGTGACAGTACTGCTCATGGGGATTCCTAGTAACAGTGACAGTACTCTTCATGGGGATTCCTAGTATAGGTGACAGTACTGTTCATATGGTTTCCTAGTATCAGTGACAGTACTGCTCATGGGGATTCCTAGTATCAGTGACAGTGCTGTTCATATGGATTCCTAGTATCAGTGACAGTACTGTTCATGGGGATTCCTAGTACCAGTGACAGTACTGTTTATGGGGATTCCTAGTATCAGTAACAGTACTGTTCATGGGGATTCCTAGTATCAGTAACAGTACTGTTCATGGGGATTCCTAGTATCAGTGACAGTACTGTTCATATGGTTTCCTAGTATCAGTGACAGTACTGTTCATGGGGATTCCTAGCATCAGTGACAGTACTGTTCATGGAGATTCCTAGGATCAGTGACAGTACTGTTCATGTGGATTGCTAGTATCAGTGACAGTACTGTTCACGGGGATTCCTAGTATCAGTGAGAGTACTGTTCATATGGATTCCTAGTATCAGTGACAGTACTGTTTATGGGGATTCCTAGTATCAGTGACAGTACTGTTCATGGGGATTCCTAGTATCACTGACGTTACTGTTAATGGGGATTCTTAGTATCAGTGACAGTACTGTTCATGAGGATTCCTAGTATCAGTGACAGTACTGTTCATATGGATTCCTACTATCAGTGACAGTACTGCTTATGGGGATTCCTAGAATCAGTGACAGTACTGTTCATGGGGATTCCTAGTATCAGTGACAGTACTGTTCATGGGAATTCCTAGTATCAGCGACAGTACTGTTCATGGGGATTCCTAATTTCAGTGACAGTACTATTCATATGGATTCCAAGTATCAGTGACAGTACTGTTCATGGGGATTCCTAGTATCAGTGACAGTACACTTCATGAGGATTTCTAGTATAAGTGAAAGTACTGTTCCTATGGATTCCTGGTATCAGTGACAGTACTGTGCATATGGATTCCTAGTGTCAATGACAGTACTGTTCATGGGGATTCCTAGTATCAGAGACAGTACTGCTCATGGGGATTCCTAGTATCAGAGACAGTACTGTTCATGGGGATTCCTATTATCAGTGACAGTACTGTTCATGGGGATTCCTAGTATCAGTGACAGTAGTGTTCAAGAGGATTCCTAGTATCAGTGTCAGTACTGTTCAAGGGGATTGCTAGTATCAGTGAAAGTACTGTTCATGCAGATTACTAGTATCTGTGACAGTACTGTTCATGTGGATTCCTAGTATCAGTGACAGTACAGTTCAAATGGATTCCTAGTATCAGAAACAGTACTGTTCATGGGGATTTCTATTATTAGTGACACTACTGTTCATGGGGATTCCTAGTATCAGTGATGGAAGTGTTCATGGGGATTCCTAGTATCAGTGAACGTACTGTTCATATGGATTCCTTGTATCAGTGACAGTACTGTTCATGGGAATTCCTAGAATCAGTGACAGTACTGTTCATGGGCATTCCTAGTACAAGTGACAGTACTGTTCATGCAGATTCCTAGTATCAGTGACAGTACTGTTCATGGGGATTCCTAGTATCAGTGACAGTACTGTTCATGGGCATTCCTAGTATCAATAACAGTACTGTTCATGGGGATTCCTAGAATCAGTGACAGTACTGTTCATAGAGATTCCTAGTATCAGTGACAGTAATGTCCATGGGGATTGCTAGTATCAGTGACAGTACTGTTCATGGGGATTCCTAGTATCAGTGACAGCACTGTTCATGTGTATTCGTAGTATCAGTGACAGTACTGTTCATGGGGATTCCTAGTATCAGTGACAGTATTGTTCATGAGGATTCCTAGTATCAGAGACAGTACTGTTTATGAGGATTCCTAGTATCAGTGACAGTACTGTTCATGGGGATTCCTAGTATCAGTGACAGTACTGTTCATATGGATTCCGAGTATCAGTGACAGTACTGTTCATGGGGATTCCTAGTATCAGTGACAGTATTGTTCATGGGGATTCCTAGTATCAGTGACAGTATTGTTCATGAGGATTCCTAGTATCAGAGACAGTACTGTTCATGAGGATTCCTAGTATCAGAGACAGTACTGTTTATGAGGATTCCTAGTATCAGTGACAGTACTGTTCATGGGGATTCCTAGTATCAGTGACAGTACTGTTTATATGGATTCCTAGCATCAGTGACAGTAGTGTTCATGTGGATTCCTAGTATCAGTGACAGTACTGTTCATGGGGATTCCTAGTATCAGTGACGGAAGTGTTCATGGGGATTCATAGTATCAGTGACAGTACTGTTCATATGGATTCCTAGTATCAGTGACAGTACTATTCATGGGGATTCCTAGAATCAGTGACAGTACTGTTCATGTGGATTCCTAGTATCAGTTACAGTGCTGTTCATACGGATTCCTAGAATCAGTGACAGTACTGTTCAAATGGATTTCTAGTATCAGTGACAGTATTGTTCATGGGGATTCCTAGCATCAGTTACAGTGCTGTTCATACGGATTCCTAGTTTCAGTGACAGTACTGTTCATGGGGATTCCTAGTATCAGTGACAGGACTGTTCATGGGGATTACTAGTATCAGTAACAGTACTGTTCATGGGGAGTCCTAGTACAAGTGACAGTGCTGTTCATGCGGATTCCTAGTATCACTGACAGTACTGTTCATGGGTATTTCTAGTATCAGTGACAGTACTGTTCATGGGAATTCGTAGAATCAGTGACAGTACTGTTCATGGGGATTCCTAGTATCAGTGACAGTACTGTTCATGGGGATTCCTAGTATCAGTGACAGTACTGTTCATACGGATTCCTAGTATCAGTGACAGTACTGTTCATGGGGATTCCTAGTATCAGTGGCAGTACTGTTCATGGGGATTCCTAGTATCAGTGATAGTGCTGTTCATATGGATTCCTAATATCAGTGACAGTACTGTTCATATGGATTCCTATCAGTGACAGTACTGTTCATGCGGATTCCTAGTATCAGTGACAGTGCTGTTCATATGGATTCCTAGTATCAGTGACAGTACTGTTCATGGGGATTCCTAGTATCAGTGACAGTACTGTTAATGGGGATTCCTAGTATCAGTAACAGTACTGTTCATGGGAATTCCTAGTATCAGTAACAGTACTGTTCATGAGGATTCCTAGTATCAGTGACAGTACTGTTCATATGGTTTCCTAGTATCAGTGACAGTACTGTTCGTGGGTATTCCTATCATCAGTGACAGTACTGTTCATGGGGATTCCTAGTATCAGTGACAGTACGGTTCATATGGATTCCTAGTATCAGTGACAGTACTGCTCATGGGGATTCCTAGTAACAGTGACAGTACTCTTCATGGGGATTCCTAGTATAGGTGACAGTACTGTTCATGGAGATTCCTAGGATCAGTGACAGTACTGTTCAAGTGGATTGCTAGTATCAATGACAGTACTGTTCACGGGGATTCCTAGTATCAGTGAGAGTACTGTTCATATGGATTCCTTGTAGCAGTGACAGTACTGTTCATGGGGATTCCTGGTATCAGTGACAGTACTGTTCATGGGGATCCCTAGTATCACTGACATTACTGTTAATGGGGATTCTTAGTATCAGTGACAGTACTGTTCATGAGGATTCCTAGTATCAGTGACAGTGCTGTTCATATGGATTCCTACTATCAGTGACAGTACTGCTTATGGGGATTCCTAGAATCAGTGACAGTACTGTTCATGGGGATTCCTAGTATCAGTGACAGTACTGTTCATGGGGAGTCCTAATTTCAGTGACAGTACCATTCATATGGATTCCTGGTATCAGTGACAGTACTGTGCATATGGATTCCTAGTGTCAGTGACAGTACTGTTCATGGGGATTCCTAGTATCAGAGACAGTACTGTTCATGGGGATTCCTATTATCAGTGACAGTACTGTTCATGAGGATTCCTAGTATCAGTGACAGTAGTGTTCAAGAGGATTCCTAGTATCAGTGTCAGTACTGTTCAAGATAATTGCTAGTATCAGTGAAAGTACTGTTCATGCGGATTACTAGTATCTGTGACAGTACTGTTCATGAGGATACCTAGTATCAGTGACAGTACTGTTCATGGGGGGTATCAGTGACAGTACTGTCTATGTGGATTCATAGTATCAGTGACAGTACTGTTCATATGGATTCCTAGTATCAGTGACAGTACTGCTCATGGGGATTCCTAGTATCAGTCACAGTACTGTTCATGGGGATTCCTAGTATCAGTCACAGGACTGTTCATTTTGATTCCTAGTATCAGTGACAGTACTGTCATGGGGATTCCTAGTATCATGACAGTACTGTTCATATGGATTCCTAGTATCAGTGACAGGACTGTTCATGTGGATTCCTAGTATCAGTGACAGTACTGTTCATATGGATTCCTACTATGGCATGTGGTATCATATATAGTCACAAACCGATGTTAATGCAGAATCGTATTGCAGTTTTTATCACTGTTTTTAGAAGATTAGATGTGCAAGATGGTGACAGTTGGCAACCTTGTACAAGTTCAGTTCATTTTCTTTTTTATTTCTAAAAGTACACTCTTAATATTTATACAATCGATGTGTTGATTTTTTTCAACTATTCTTTTGTGAGGTGGCATACCATTGAGTAATTAAGTCTCCTTGGTGTTTTTGGTGAATTGCACTTTTGATTTAGCTAAACATTGTCTTGACCATTTGTGGCTGTTTGATCACTATGTTGGGATTCTGAGCACTGATCATGGAGACAATGTAGAAGGTCCAGCATTTAGTTACTGTGGCCAGTCTATCTGGTGTCCAGTGTTTCTTTATATTATTCATTCTTAGCCTTTATTCAGACTCTTTCTCTGTGTGAGGGCTTTTGCTGCCTTGGGTTAGCCATGAGGTAGGCTGCCTATAGGGTCACTGTAGGAGTTGGCTGTGACTTGTAAGAGAGAGAGGGTGACTACTTTTTTTTTTTTTAAACTTGACACTAGTGGAATTTTGAGCAGCTGGACTGTTATACCATTGCAGTATATATGTGTGTTCATTTGTGTGTGTGTGTGTGTGTGTGTGTGTGTGTGTGTGTGTGTGTGTGTGTGTGTGTGTGTGTGTGTGCGTGCACATGTGTGTGTGTGTGTGTGTGTGTGAGTGCTCACATGCAAATCTATGCCCATGTTGGCATTTGTCTGACTCTGTGTGTGGTTCAAGTGTGTGTGTGTGTGTGTGTGTGTGTGTGTGTGTGTGTGTGTGTGTGTGTGTGTGTGTGTGTGTGTGCATGTCTGTGTGTGTGTGTGAGTGTGTGTGTGTGTGTGTGTGTGAGTGTGTGTGCGTGTGTGTGTGTGTGTGTGTGTGTGTGTGTGTGTGTGTGTGTGTGTGTGCACCCACGTGCAAATTTATTTCCATGTTGGTATTTGTCTGACTGTGTTCAAGTGTGTGTGTATGTGTGTATGCTCACACATATATGTCTATGTTGGTGTGTGTGTGTGTGTGTGTGTGTGTGTGTGTGTGTGTGTGTGTGTGTGTGTGTGTGTGTGTGTGTGTGTGTGTGTGTGTGTGTGTGTGCATCTGTGTTTGTGTTGGAGTTTGTGTGTGTGTGTGCTTGTGTGTGCATGTGCTAAACTGCAAATGTGTGTGTACGTGTGCATAAATACTTAAACTCTAATTGCAGACTTTCCATTGTGGTTTGGTCTGGTTTCAAATAGCTTGCCTGTTATACCATTGAAGCATTGAAGTGCGTGTGTGTGTGTGTGTGTGTGTGTGTGTGTGTGTGTGTGTGTGTGTGTGTGTGTGTGTGTGTGTGTGTGTGTGCGTGTGTGTGTATGTCTTTGTGTGTGTGTGTGTGCACATGAAACTGTCTGTGTGTCCATTTGTGTTTCTATTGCTGTTTGTGTTTGTGTGTATGGATATCTGTGTTTGTGTTGATGTTTGATTGTGTGTGTTTGTGTGTGTGTGTGTGTGTGTGTGTGTGTGTGTGTGTGTGTGCAGATCTGTGTTTGTCTTGTTTGTTGTGTGTGTGTGTGTGTGGGTGTGTGTGTTTGTGTGTGTCTATCTTTGTGTTGTTTTTTGTGTGTGTGTGTGTGTGTGTGTGTGTGTGTGTGTGTGCATCTGTGTTTGTGTGTGTGTGTGTCTGTGTGTGTGTGTGTGTCTGTGTTTGTGTTGGTGTTTGTGTGTGTGTGCATCTGTGTTTGTGTTGATGTTTTGTGTGTGTGTGTTTTTGTGTATCTGTGTTTGTGTTGGTGTTTGTGTATGTGTGCGTTCATGTTTGTGTGGTGTGTGTGTGTGTGCTTGTGTCTCTGCATCTGTGTTTGTGCATGTGTGTATGTGTGCATCCGTGTTTGTTTTTGTGTGTGTGTGTCTGTTTGTGTCTGTGAGTACCTGTGTTTTTGTTGGTGTTTGTGTGTGTGTGTGTGTGTGTGTGTGTGTGTGTGTGTGTGTGTGTGTGTGTGTGTGTGTGTGTGTGTAACTTTGTTTGCATGTGTGTGTTGTGTGTTTGTGAATTTGTGTGTGTATGCGTTGTATGTGTTATCTGGTTTGGTGAATTGGGGAAATATGGGCTGTTTCCACTGATGCCTCATTATTCCAGAGGCTTTGGCCAACATCAGTAGTATTTGTGAGCTTTATTCGGCAGTAGGTTATATTTTGTTAATGGATTTTTGATTCTAATCTTGTAAAGTGATTGGTCTTATCTCATTAGTTTATTCTACTGAGTACAGAGAAATCATTTGGAAAGGCTCACCCCTTAGTTTCTTAACCTTGAATTATCTGCTGTTTCCTCCCATAGTACTTAAAAATATACTATATTCAAATCCTTTTTACTGTATTTGTGTCTCTTCCTACTTTATTACTTTATTTTGTGTATGCTGCTTCAACTTAAAAGTGCCCAATTGCATTAATTCTGCTGAATTTATTACTACTTGTTTGTAGTCTGATTAAATTGTAATTGTTATTTTAAGCCTCTTAGTTTTAGTTTAAGGACTTGCACGTCAGGCCAGTTATTTTACATTAAGAAGGTTTGTGGTCTACACTATTGTGGGAGGAGAGAGTAGCCTCTGCTCTTCTGAGCTGGGAATTGCTGGGTGAAGACTTATTGTGTGACTGTTCCAGTTTAAGCACTTGGGATCCAAACCAGTTATTTTACATTAGGACAATTTGTGGTCTAAACTCTTGTGATAGGAGAGGATAGCCTACACCCTTCTAAGCTGGGAATTGCTGGTTGAAGGCTCATTGAGTCTGTTATTCTGAAAGTGTCTTAGTTCTGGTTTAAGGACTTGGGTTCCAAACCCAAACTTATTGTGCCTGTTGTTATAGGTGTCTTTGTTCTGGTTGAAGCACTTTGGTTCCAAACCAGTTATTTTACATTGGGAAGTTTTGTGGTCTGAACTCCTTTGGCAGGAGAGGATAGTCTACATCCTTCTAAGCTGGAAATTCCTGGTTGAAGGTCCATTAGTATGTTATTCTGAAGTGCCTTAGTTCTGACATAAGCACTTGGGCTCCAAAACTAGTTGTTTTACATTAGGAGGGTTGAAGACTAGACTCTTGTGGCACGAAAGTGTGACCTACACCCTTCTAAGCTGGGAATTTCTGGTGAAGGCTTATTGTGCCTGTTATTCTAACTGTCTTTATTCTGGTTTAAGCACTTGGGTTCCAAACCAGTTACTTTACATTAGGAAGATTTGTGGTATAAAATCTTTTGGCAGGAGAGGATAGCCTCCATCCTTCTAAGCTGGATATTGCTGGTGGAAGGTCTATTGGTATGTTATTCTGAAGTGTCTTAGTTCTGATGTAAGCACTTAGGCTGCAAAACTAGCTATTTTACACTAGCGGGGCATGTGGTCTAGACTCTTGTGGTGGGAGAGTGTGGCCTATGCATGTCTAAGCTGGGAGTTGCTGATGAATTGCTGCTTTATTTAACTGTTTTTTGCTGTTGTGACTGTGATTTTATGCGCTTTGAATTTCTACTACTTCTGCATTTTGTAGCATAGGCCAGATTCAGACTTGTTGAATCTAGACTGTTTGATATCATTTGAGCATTAAAACCAACTCTTCACTGAGATACTAAAAGATCTGAGGCACCCATTGCTTCCATTTATATAAGTACCTTTTTTTGCTCTTATATTGCACTTCTAATTTGTAATTGCATTCTACTGTCTGAACTGTCTGAACTGTTTTATGTCGCATTTTACTGTATACTGTACTAGTTCAGTTGTAACATAGCCCAGTTTCAAGTGAGCATCAAATTCAAGCCATCCTTGTTGGTAAAGGTCCTTCTGCACCCTTGTGTGAGGAGAGTGCTGTCTGGGTCTCATCTAATCAGGGGTGATTGGATTAGAGCCCATAGAGAGCATCCTTATTCACTAGTTTGAGTTAAAAGGATTATTTGTTATTTTATTTAAGCCCCATGTTTGCACTTGTTTGCATGTAGCTCACAATTGTGCATTACCGTGTAGCAGTGGTTACCATTGGTGGTTATAGATGCAAATGTTTTGTTTGTTAAATTTTCCCTTAGCACGTTGCATATGCTTCTCCAGAGGTTTTTTATGGCCCTGCTCTACTGTCAGGTAAACACTAAGCCTAGCCTCAGAGGTACCAAGACACCTCTCACCCACTAGTCATTCCTAAGTGTGACCTCTTTTCCTGACTATATAAATTTATGTAACACTATGGATGGACAATTTCCTACAGTTTCTCCAGCCAGTTTAGTTGACATGGGCATCCTTAGGCAGTGTAGCAACTGCCTCATGTTCACCGACAACCCTCTGCTCCTAGTCCACATGAGCTCAACATGTGAGAGATGTAGCTCTATTAAGAACCTTAAATCCATGTTTTCTAAGACACCAATCAGTACATATGACAATGTGCAGGTTGTCAGCATCCACACCTCACCTTCTACTCAACCCAAACACACATCACACATACTTACATATGTGGAGGTCCTCACCAGAAGCATATCTAAACACCAGAGACATCCCAAACACAAACACAAGCATGCTACACATAATATTTCCTCTGCAGAACAAAATACAATAATAGTTCATGCACCAGTGTCTCAGCTTTCAAGCCCTTAAGGCAAAACACAAAACCAAACATATTAGTCATAGGTGATCCCATCGTGAGACACACAGATGTCCCTCTTACCAGGCTGGACAAGGAAAAGATCATGGTCAGCTGTCTAACAGGTGTTAGGATCCCCCATATCACACATGCACTCAAGTCTCTCAACAACAGGTACTGTTACAACTCCGTCATAGTCCACGTTGGTGTGAACAACTTGAGGCGTACCTCTCTGGACTATATGAAGACAGCCATGACTGAGGTCTCAGATTATGTGTCTCAGGCAGGTATGTCCCAAGCCTTAAGCAGCATTTTACCTTCACTTAGGATGATACCTCACTGCAAACAGAAAATGAGTGACTTCAATAATTGGCTTACTTTCTGGTGTCATTCTGAGGGGATCCAGTATATGTCAGCCTATAATGACATGATCAACAGACCTTGATGTCTTGCCAGAAATGTTCTTCATCTGTCACCCCTGGGATTTTGGCTACTGGCTAAGGCTCTTGCCACCCTCATAGTGTCTTTTTTTAGGCAGTGTCTCAAGGACAAAATTCCTGACATAAAAACTCCATCTAAAAACAACCTCAAGGTTATGCTGCTAAATGTGGGGAGTCTTAACATAAAACTGCACTCACTGGAAGCAGTCCTTACCTTGGAAGACGCAGACATTTGTGCAGGCATGGAGACCTGGTTTAAGGCTGTGGAGAGCACCCCAGCCATACTGGGTTATACCTCCTTCCACACATTCAGACCACAAACTGAAGGTGTGAAAACTAAAGGGGGTGGTGTATCGATATTCATTAATGATAAATATACCTCCAGATTGGTTAAACAGTATGATTCCCTGGAAATACTTCAGATGTAATTAACTGTTGGTAGGACACCTGTTCAAGTCATTGACAGCTATATGACCCTCTCCATGAATCAGTACACCCAATCTGCCTCTTTGGATCTACTTGAGTCTATCAAGATATATCCTAACACTCATAGGCTCATAGATAGAGGCTCATAGATTAGTACTAAGCTAACTGCCCTTGCAAGACATTTTAAGCCTAGCCAATTATCCCTTGTGAGACTCAGACCCTGCACGTTGTGTTTGTAAGGCAAACACCTTAACCATTAGGCCACCCTCCCAACCCATGGTTTTGGGCGTCTTTAACTACCCATCCACTGACTGGGTAAATTACTTGTGCTCAAACTCACTTGCCCAAAGGTTGCTTGACTTTTTTAACTCCATTACCCTGGACCAGATGGTTGACAGCCCCACAAGGGGTGCCAACATACTGAATCTGGTGCTTATCAATATGGGAGACCACTGTTGCACCCCTGCTATGAGGTTTTCCTGGTGAGATCTGACCACAAATCAGTCTCATTCGAAGTAACTATCAGATCTGACCATCCCCTAGCAGCAACTAAAGTAAAAAAACTTCTCCAAGGCAGATTGTAACCTCTTACAGAATGGTCTAAATAGCTTCACTGCACCCCCAATGGAATTGGTAACTATGCTGAGTTCTACACCAATGCTTTATACAAACACCTCTATAACTGCATTGACTTGGCCATACCTGATAGGACCAAAACAAGCTCCTCAAGGAAGAGCAAACCTACCTTTATGGACAACTGCCATTAACAGGCTTTACAATAAGAGGAAGAAATTGCTGTCTAAGAGTAAGAGAGAGGGAGTCTTAAACCGGAAATATCCCTCATCAGCATAAACAAGCAAATAAGTCTTCTTGTGAAGTCCTGCAAAGCAAACTATGAATCTAAATTAGCTTCCTTAACTAAGGACAACCATAAGACATTTTTTATTTACATCCATCAGCTAAAAGGAAAGGCCCAGATTTGTGCCAAACTGGTAGTTAATGATACCACATATACTGAGCCTGTGGACATAGCTAACCTGTCATCCTACAGGTTCTGTGAAAAATTCACTCTACTGTTCATGCCACATGTACCTCATGACATCCCTACCACATTTGCCCTACCTTGTATCTCTAAAGAGAAGGTCATAAATGCCCTCTCTAAGCCCATAAACACAGCATCTATGGGCATGATAACATCTAAGATTGCGTCCTACAATGGGCTCCAACAAGAATTAGCAATAACATTGGATACCCTTTTCAATCATAGGCACCAGCTTCATCCCAGCTGAATGGAAAACGTCTACCATTATTCCCTTACACAATGGTGGTGCTTCCACTGACCCCAGGAATTGTAGACCTATTAGCCTGACTAGCCTTATCTGCAAAACCATGGAGCAAATCATCATGGACCTTAACAATAAAGATATAGGTAATCTCCAAACACTTGACCCTACTCAGTTTGGATTTGTCAAAAAGAGGTCATGCCTGTTAAAGCTGGTGGACTTCTTCAAGGCAGTCACCAAGGCCCTGTGCATACAGCCTACCTAGACTTAGCTAAGGTTTTTGACACTATCCCCCACTCAGGTATCACTGACAAACTCACCCAGCTAGGGTTCGAATGGAGAGATGATAAGTCAGCAAGCAAAGGAGAGTAGTATTGCTGAAATTAAATTCATCCTCAAGTCTTGGTGAGTACCTTCACAAGGTGGAGCCTATTTTTCACAAAATCTCACCAAGATGACACTGATCTACAGTATTTGTATATCACATATCATGGACAGAAGTAGGTCAAAATTAAAATAGATAGCTGGGGGCACAAGACCCAGGATAAAAAAGTGTCCAATACTGGTAGGCTCACTGCTGCCAGGACTGGAAAAACGGCAATGTAGAATCCTCAAAATATGGAAACATTCCTACAATCGGGCTAGGCCAGGCCCAGGGGAAGGCTGACCTCCCTATTGTAGAAGGACGTAGCAGTCCACAAAAATCACAAAAGCTGATAGGCCAAAGAAGAGGCATAAAGACGATAGAGTGGATTATTGAGGATAAGAAAGAAATTATGTATTGTTACTATTATGCAAAAAGCTCAGAATTTCCAGATACAGATATACAAAAAGATTAAGAGGTAAGTCAGAGGAAAGAAAAATTGTTCCACAAGAAAAAGTGTCAGAAGCCTCAAAAAATTGTGTTCATTAATACAACAGATTTATGAAAAACATTATATAGACCAATAAACTTTGATCTGTTTGCGTCTGAGGAAGTGCAAAAATATAAACAACAAAATCCAGACATTTTTGAAAAATATAAAAAATAAATATGGACATGGGAAAGAAAGAGAGATTTAATATGGTGCAATATTTATGCAAAGTCAAAAGCCAAATTAATCAATACAAAAAAGGCAGCCCCAAAGATATTTGAAGAGAAATATAGATAAAGGCATCCAGATATTGAAAATTTCACAGTAAAGAAAATAATGTCACAAAGAGGGAATGTAGAAAAGAAGATTGTAAAGTAGAAGTTAAAAAAACACAGACGTTGGAGTTATGGAATGCCTGTAAAGTGAAGGATTTAGTGTAGAAGGTCTAACACATGTTACATCACAGCATGATGGAATGAGTCCCCAAAGCAAGGAGAAACAGGAAGATCAGGAGACATCTGAAGAAGTAAGGACATGTTTAAGAAAAAGAGATTTAATATGCGTAATATTTATGCAAAGGAGAAAGCAAAATGAATCAATACAAAAATAGCAGCACCAAAGATATTTGACGATAAATACAGGTAAAAGAATCCAGACATGGAAAACTTAAAATACGAAAAATAAGAAGACAAAGAGGAAATGTAGAAAAGGAGATCAGTAATGGAGAATTAAATAAACAGAAACTGAGGCTACGAGTACCTGCAAAGTGAAGGATCCAGTGTAGCAAATCTTACTCAGAAAACACCACAGCAGGATAGAGCAATAGACATCCAAATTAAGGAGAAACCAGTGGAATGAGAAGCAACTGGTCATTTGTCATATGAAGATATTTTGGACCTTTCCGCAGGAAACCAGTATAAACATTCACTTGAAGCTGGACAGCAAGGGATGGAACAGGAGTCTGTTGGAACTCTGGAGCAGTCAATGTTGAGGAGTGATAGGCCAGCGAGTCCCCCTATGACAGAGCGATGGATGACATAGGATGAAATCGAAGAGAATGTGTCACAGGAATGTGCTATAGAACTGTTTACAGAATTTCTGCAGAAAATGGAGAACAAAAAATGTTGCCCTCAGTGTAGAAGAAAATGAACTAAGAGTTGCTTGATTTCATAGAAATAGATAGATATATTAAGATCAATGAAAGAAATAGAGTGAAGAAGGTCAATAAAACCCAAAAAGTCAGAAGTCTGATAAAACAAATGAAAACAGTAATTAGGACTGTCCATAGAGATTCATGTGATATAACAGAAGTGAACAGAATATATTACTGTGCATCTAAATGAATAACAGATAAAATTCAACCACAAGAACACAGGGCAGTGAGGGAAAGGAAGGGGAGAAATTGAACACCATCATGGAAGTATCGAATAGAGAAAGCTATAAAACAGTTAAGACAAGAAGTGTCCCTGTTAGAGGAGTATAGAAGAAGGAACAGATTAAAATACCCAGAAAGCTAGACATGGTAAAAACAATGTGCAATATTATAATGGATCAGGATCTATCATGCACTATTGCAAATAATAAACTAAAAATATCAGCGCAGACAGAAAAACTTAGAAGATAAACTGAAACATCTAAAGGAAAAGTACAAAATAAGCAATTATTGATGACCCTGGCAAGCCTTCTTCAGACAAACAGTGGGTACAGCAGTAGTAACAGCTTAAATACATTCATTAATTAAATGATGATACCTAATTAAAAGGGAAATGCTCACTAGTTAAAACATCAGAATTACAAATCTTAATAAATCTATCTATACAGATACAGAAAACTCACTACTCTAAACAGTATATATATATATAAATTTGTATGTTAGTTCTACTAATTTGATCGCTTTGAAGTCATCAAAGCAATAAACATTATGTACATATAATATGAAAGCAGGTACTAATAAATACAAACATACATATTACTTATAATTAATAAGCTTAATGATTAGAACAAACTATAAATTCACCCAAACCAAGGTATAAAAAACTATTAAATATATTTGAATATTGTTCAATATATAAGTATTTGTACATATTTATACAATATAATAACCATAATAAATATATAAATATTAATGTAAAAACATATACAAATATTAGCATAAAAATATGAATGTGAAAATGTTAAACACATCTATAAATTAATGTTATCTATTCTACCTATTCAATGACAATAATTACAATAATTTGATATGTGTTTAAACATTATAGTATTGAAGTAGCTGAAAAACACTGGAAACATGAGCCACAAAGCATCATCGAAGTTTACATCACGTGGGATCACCCAATCCCAACAGTTCAAAAGATAGAGGGGAGAAAATCAGATATAGTGGTCCATGAAAAGAAGACAAAAGTAACATTCATCATTGAAATAGCTACACCCAGTGACTACAGTGTCTTGCAAACAGAGATACAAAGTCATAAAATATCAGGATTTGCAGGCAGAAATGAGAGCAATGTGGAAGAAAGATACCCAGATAGTTCCAATAGTAGTAGGAGCAACAGGTCTTATAAAAAAGAGTCTACAATCGTATTTAGATACATTACCAATACATGTATCTCAGTATGAATTGCAGAGTCTACAATTGTATTTAGATACGTTACCAATACATGTATCTCAGTATGAATTGTAGAGTCTACAATCGTATTTAGATACGTTACCAATACATGTATCTCAGTATGAATTGCAGAGTCTACAATCGTATTTAGATACGTTACCAATACATGTATCTCAGTATGAATTTCAGAGTCTACAATCGTATTTAGATGCGTTATCAATACATGTAATTCTATAAGAATTTCAGAAGGAGTCATTACTGGGCACATTTCTGAAGTGCTGTGAAGTGCACTTCTGGCTGACATCAAAGATTGAAACAATACTAATTTCAGGAACTTTAATCGTACTTTCACTTAGGAATGGGTTCCATTCCCATCATGGTAATAGAAACCCGAAATACTTAGAGAAAAAAAAGTTATCAATCCTTATATTGTTAGATAGGTCACTAAATGGCTCACTGGTAGAACACATATAGTCAAAATAGGGGAATCCACCTCCAACAGCAGACCTGTAACCAGTGGACTTCCACATGGGTCAGTCCTGGGACCTCTACTGTTTGGAATCTATTTCTCCAAAGTACAAGCAAAAACTAAAGGTCTGTGGCTGACAAAGTTTGCTGATGTCTGCAAACTGGAAGCGGTCATAGAATCTAAAATGATGTCAGCATCTTACAAGAGGGTCTTACACAAACAAATAATTGGTGCCAAAGTCATGGCCTGCAACTCAATTGAAAAAAAATGAATTATCATCCCTTTCAGTAAGAGTGATGTTCCTGCTAATTATCGCATCAATAGCAATACCCTAAGTACGCACTCAGTGGTGGGAGACCTGGACACACAGGTGACAGCAATCTTACCTTTGATTACCATGTCTCCACAGTTGTAAAAAGGGCATTCTATATTGCTCATCTCATAAATAAGGGCATTGCCTCCAGAAAAAAAGAAGTTATAACCTCCTGTACTGTACCCTCATCAGGCCAATAAGTGAGTACAATGCCACTTTTGGTATGGACCTTTCCAAGCAGCTGCAGCAACTGGAGAAACCACAAAGGTTCCTCACAAGGAAAATTCAAGGTCTTCAACATCTGTCTTATGTAGATTGTCTGAAATCACTGACACTTTATTCAAGGTGATCTCTGCCTTGCGTATAAGGTGCTCTCTGACCCTGCATTACTGGAAATGCCGCATATCCGTAAGTCAGATGGTACATGGGTTACTCACTCTAAAGACCTTAACCTGGTATGTGACATTAGTAAAACCTGTTGGAGGGGAAGATTTGCCTTCCAGAAGTTACCACACATTTGGAACAGACTCCCACTTCATGTCAAACAGAGCAGCTAATTGGCCCTCTTCAAATGCAATCTGGACGACTGGATGGGTAATTGTAAATTCACCCTGGGGGTTCCAGCTGTGCCCCTCTTCGACACGGGCAGTAGGTGCTGCTCATGGAAATAAGGGTAAAACTTGGCTAGGCTTGTAAGGGCCCTAGGGCCATTAGCCTTGTAACTTTCTATGATCCTATGATCTACAGCATCTAACCAGACACAAAGTCTGTTTGTTTAGTACTGGATGGTTATTTTTATACAACTAAGCATTAAGGACTTGATTAAAATTCCAAACTATTTATGAATTGCGTTAGTCTTTTGATTGTCTAGGGCTTAAGTTTGTGAATTAAGTTTTCACATTGGGACATACTTAGTGAGTTTTGTACCTTTTTTTTGCTTCGCATTATGCCCTTACTTTAGTAATGTATCACATCTATAATAATCCTTCATGTTTTTATTATTGTTCATAATATTATATTTCACTCATAGTTTTGTGAAGTGGTTATGAATAAGCACTTAAAGGAAAAAGAAGTTGAATTTTAAGTTTTGTAATCAGTTTAATATCATTCAGTGGATACCGTGTACCAAAGATAATGTATTACAAGTGGCAATTTGATTTAAGTATTATAAAAATGCATATATACAGGTATCAAAAGCTACATTTAGTTACTTTATTTCCAATAGTCTGTTAGCTATATTGGTTCTCTAAATATTATGTTGATAACAAATGTTCAGGTCTATAAGGCCTGGCAATAATAGGTCTGTTTATTTTTTCTGTTACAAATCAGCAGCATAAGTGAAAAATGTCCTGTAGGATGATGGTACGTGTCCCAGCAAAGTTCTTATTCTTTGTCACTTGTGCACAATGCTTCTTATAGTAAGCATATCTCGCATTCTAAAATAACTGTAATGACTGCCACATTGTAGCATTGTAGGTACATTTGCAGTCTTCTCTTGGTATGTTACTATTTTAAAGAGGCAGAGAAAATGATTCTATGCAGTATGATGTGTTGGTGGGTAATGTACTTGTCTGACAGATGGCGAATTAAAGGCTCTCCCCAACCTCTGCTCACTATTTACGTTGTGTTTGCATATTTTTATGTAGCGTTTTGTTGTGGCCTGTGGAGTATAACAAATCTAAGGCATATTACTGGCAGAATATTAAACCAGCATTACAAGATGTGACCTCTATGACATAATGATTCATTGGTTAGTTTTAGGATCTGATCATGATAATTCCCATAACAGTTTTTTTAAAAGGGTTTTAGTATGTTGTAAATAACAAGTGTAATATATGTAGATTTTTCAGTCACTGAAATTGAACCTGAATACATAAAATGGAATTAAAACTGAAATTAATTATAAGGTTGTATACAACTGCCTTCACATGAAAAAGACTCTCTATCATAATCTTACTATTAGGAAAAATAACTAGGAATTCTGTTCATATTCAGTATGCCCCTAGTCTCATAGTGTAGAATGCAAGTGTTAATAAACAAGTTGAAATAAAAATAACTTTGCCTCAGTGCATAGTTTTGCACTCTTCTCATGGTCATTGTGGTAAAGAGTTCAGGTTAACCTTAAATTAAAAACAGCTAACATGCACTGGGTTGTCTTTTGTGTAACAACAGAGTTTATTTCAGTATTATCAACTGTCCATGTGTTTGCTGTTTGATTAAAATATAAAACCACAACTCTTCAGAAATAAGTAGTCCCCAGGATTCATGATGCTTGCGCCAGGCACAGGCATAGCGTAGGCGGTATAATGCCAAATATGGCCGTCGAGCGATTCAGGTACAATCCAATTCCATGTGCCCTACCCGCATACGCCAGAACTGCGCAGCCCCCGGCTTAGGTATGCTAATCACCCCATGTGCAGTGTCGCACCATGCAAATGAAGGCATATAGTGATTCATGAAGTGGTGCAGGCGTGCTAAGCCTGCGGAAATGTAAACCAAAACACGGTTTACATTTTCCCAAACAGAACATCGGAGCTATGGAAGAGGGCCAGACCCAGGTATCACAACGTTAACATATGCCAATGGCGAAATACACAGCCAATGGCATAAGAAAAGATGCACAACACATAAATAACAACATTTAATGTCATGTCCACAGTAACGCACAGCACAACCGCAGGGTATGTGTGCGGAAGCTGTAACATAAAGAAATAATATAAAAATGTCATAAAATCGTAATGTAATAGAAATCAGGTTTACAGCATAATACACAATGGTAGGCATGGAACACCACAACCAAGGTGCAAGGGTTGCTAAGGGCCTGCGATAGTGTTCGGCGCGGTAACTATGAATTAGTAGTCAATGCCATGCAAATGAGGCAGATAATACTGAATCGCAAATGTCCCGCTGGATGAAGGTTGTACCATACGGCGCAGCGGTATAACACCGAGGAGTGGCTCAGGGGAGGTACATGACATCAGCAGAGGGGTGTGCCACCGTAGCAGTAAGCACATTGGAGCAATGCAAATCTGGCCTGTCCATTGCTAAGCAAAGCTGCAGAGGTGGGGAGGAAGGTATAGAATCGTTTAGCTGAGAGCACACACGGTGCCCAAAAGCGCATGTGTATGGGGATGAAAACGTGCCCGAAACCCAGTAATCGGACGCATGCGCCGCAAACAATAGCACAAACAGGAAGGTCAGGGGAAGAAAAGAAGGAAATGCGGAAGTAGGGTAATTGGAGTACTAATGAGCAATCAACACCAATCAACCCACGATGGCCAATCGACGGCAGCTGACAAGTCTGCTTGCAGAAACCTGCAAAACAGGATAGGGGAGGCATTGGAATGCAAAGAAAGGAGGGGAGGTATTGGATTGCAAAGATAGGAGACCTGACACAGCAGAGCAAAGCAAACTGACAGCAGACTGGCAGTAGCACACATAATGCAAGATATGCCAGGTCCAGGAAAGTAGAAATGAAAGTAGGCTGCAGGATGCACGCCAGAAAATGGTAGGTGCAACGTGCAGAAATGTAAAGGGAAGGTCAAGAGGTAATCCACGGCAGGCAAATGTAATTCAACACCAAAGGCACCACAATAGTAGTTCCGGCAGTAAAACACATAAGATACCCTGTAGCTACGATCGTACATACACACCCTATGACATCATCGGTGTTCACAGCACAATAGTATAAAGTGTGAAAGCACCCAACAGACACCTGTGTATTCCCAAACACCGCACCATAGGTGTAAACACACGGGGAACTTTTAAAATGTACATGTTGGGAGCTGCCATAGCTGTGATTCATCAGCATGTGTTAGAGACTGATGATGTTGTGGAGGATGATGCCGACAGCCACTGCAGGCCTCAGAGGAGAAGGAGAGTGTTCAGACCAAGGGTAACCTACCAGGGGCTACATGACCTGGAGATAGTAGAACGTTACAGGGTGGACAGGGACATCTTACAGCAAATAGTGGAGCTGTGCTGGCCATGCCTGAGAACCAGAAACAACAGAGGGGAACCCATCCCAGTGGACACGAAGGTATGTGTAATCCTGCGAATACTGGCCACAGGTACCTTTCAAAGGCCAACTGGAGATATAATGGGTATCTCACAGGCATCAGCATCCAGGGTACTACACCAGTTCCTGGATGCCATGTTACCACATGCCAATGAGCAGATATACTTCCCCCAAACTCAGGAGGAGTTGGTCAGCAATATGCGCCACTTCCACTATGTGTCACACTACCCGGAGGTACTGGGTGCGATAGACTGCACGCACATACAAATCAAGTCACCACCCGGTGAGCATGGTAGGCACTACATAAACTGCAAGGGATTCCACTCCATCAACTGCCAAGTCGTGTGCAATGCCCAGGGCATTATCATGGATGTGTGTGCTGGCAGCCCTGGAAGCTACCATGACTCCCATATCTGGCATGCCTCACAGCTGTATCAGGTATTTGTCAGGGGGGACATCCCACATGGCCATCTTGTGGGGGATGCTGGCTATGCACTGGAGCCGTGGATGATGACTCCCATCAGAAATGCACACACACCCATGCAAGAACGCCATACTGAGGCACACGCACAAACCAGAATCATCATAGAGCATGTGTTCGGGATGCTGAAATCACGGTTCCGGTGCTTGGGTACATCTGGTGGAGCCTTGCAGTACTCTCCAGGCACGTGTGCCCACATAAATCATAGTATGTGCCATGCTACATAATATGATCCTGCGGAAGCAGCTGCAGCAGGGACAAAATGGTGAAGGCCCTCATAGCCCACCGCAATTGCCAAGGCCATTACAGGCACAGAGGGATTCAGACCATGAACACACTGTGCCAGCCCCAGTAGGCAGGCAGATGGAGGCGTGCCCAATATGCCTACGCCTTGGCAAAGAGGGAACGTATAGCACATACTCTGACAGTGTAGGCCCCTACGGACAGACACCTCTCCACCTGCACACACAGTAAAATGGATGGCACACAAACATGAACACCTGTAAATTGTAATGTATAGGTGGCCCAATGTGTGACTCCTACATAGGCAGCCCTCAAACATTGTAAACACAACAGCTAGTGGAACACGGAATGGCAACACCTGAACAGTACATGAGCCTTACAGCATATGGTGGTGCTGTGTGCCTGTCACGTTCCCCGCCAGATATATATATATATATATATATATATATATATATATATATATATATATATATATATATGTACACATATGCATATATATAATACAGATAGAAAGGGCAATAGAGTGATATATGGTGATATAGATGGATTCAGCGATATCTGCAAATAGATAGTTCAACGACATTCATAACACCTTGGAGGTACAAATAAATAGGATACCGCCAACCATGGAATGTGTAACATACCGACATGCATAACCACGAGGCTGAAAGACCGATAGAACACAGTACCGGAACAGTACAGCCGCGAGTAATAGTATGATGATATGAAGGGACATTTAGTCACTGCTGCCGGTGTTGCGTCCACGAGGTACTGTGTTCAACTGTGTCTGTGAGTGCCGTAGTCTGTGTAAGTGTGCGTTGAGGGTGCCGTGTGCATCTCTGTGTGACTGTAATGTGTGTGTGTGTCTGCAACATGTGTTTGTTAGTGCCAAGTCAGAGGCAGATCACTACGGTAGGTATGGGTATAGCTAGCCGTAGGCATACGGTTACTACCTGTCCCACAGTAGGAGGGACAGCCCCACCCTGGGCAGGTGTGTCCTGACATAAAACAGTACAAAGGGCAAATGTCCGAGATGGTAGGACATAAATATGTCCCATATATAATGTAATAGTCGTATTTAATAGTTATGCCTGTATGTAAGAAATGTAAATGTTACATGCAATATGATAAGTAGCCAAAGTCACACAACAATAGGTATGTATTGAGGATAAAAGTATGTGCTAACCTGTGTACTGACCGTGGCTACATGTTGGCCTGTAAATACCGCTGTGTGTCCCGCAAGTGTCCAACAATGACCATATGAAAAGGTAAACCCATGGCTACAGGCTCTTTTACCAACAACCACAATGACTGCAAAATATCTGACAGAAATACAAGGGATAGCCGTCACTACACATATCCCTGATATATCGCTGCAATTACGGGAGGTATGGGCTATAGCAAGCTCACCTGCAGACGATATAGAAACCAATTAACAATGGCCCAACGTACAATCCCGCAACATAAGTCTACTAACTGTTAGCTCTTCTAATTAATGGTTCACTACATAATGTACTATGTAGAAATGCAAGGCCCACAAATCTGTACATGCTATGTACACCCACCGAGATCCCCCACACTAGAAACTAAAGGAATACAGACTGTAATAGCAGCAAAAACATCCAGTCAGTCAATTACATCTGAACCCTCAACATACCGTGTGAGAGACACAATTAAAGGCATCATGCAAAATTGCAGGCTGTATAATGGACAAAACAGCCACGCGCTCTTACTGCAATACTCCATTATCAGACGTTGGGATGACAGGTACACCCACATGTTGAACCCAATGCTCTACCTGTCACACAATCCATATGGGGACATGAACTAAAGTATACTTGTTCCATGCATAGCAGCTGCAATTACACATAACAAAAACACAATACAGACCGGCTCGGAAGGTAGGGCAAATAGGCAACGCTTCCGCTGGAGAATTCAATTACCCCCACCGTTGCCACGCAATTGGCGAATAGAGAAGCTGCACAGCCGATATGCAAGCAATTAGTCACCAGGAACAATTCAATTACGGATGAATCCATTACGTTACAGGTATCGACGATATAAGGATGACTTGCCCGAATTTCCCTTGCTCCTGGCAAGTCCATTTTAAGCACAACTACAGTGTTCACACTAGTGGCACCTCTCTAGGGTAGTGTCCTGTGAACAGCAGAGCCATGTTCACCTGCACCTCTGCACAGTACAGCCACTGCAGTGATCCCAGGCCTAATGTGTCTCCCAACCACCAAGGGAGGTATCACATGAACAGTGCTACTGAGTGTCCCTATGTACAGGCTTATGTCAAGCATGGTGAGTGTCATTTGGGTGACCACAATCCCCCTATTGTGGTGTGCATAATCCCTGAGCATGTTGCTCACATGGTTCTTATGTCTGAGGATATATATTAATAATTTGGACATCCCTGTCTGTCAGCAGATATGAGTATGTATGCAAATGTGTACAGATGTGGTGTCCGAGTGGGATACTTAAACGGGATTTGGCTGTTAATGTTGTGGTATGTAAAGCTGTCGCTGTTGTGTAAGGTACACCCTAAATGGGGTGGTGTACGCTTGAATGTGTGTAGATGTCTTGAGTGCAGAGCTACAATGGGTGCCTATGTACCAGCTACACACCCAGTACAGATAGGTGTGGCCACGAGGGATATACCCCAGTGGTTCCCCGGGTGGCCTGGTATGGCCCTGTAAATGTATTGAGGGGGGCTCTCCAGTAAGCAGGGGTTGTTAATGCAAAGGGATGTTTGATTGGGGTTATAAATTGTGCCTGTACAAAGACCCCAGTGACACCCCAAAGGTGGGCCCGTTCCCCCCCGGTGGACAATTATGGTTTGTAAGCAGGGTTGAAAGCAGGGAGAAAGCCCTTTGTAGCGTACTCCAGGGCTTTGAAAAAGGGCCCAAAACTGAGGATTTTGGTTTGCCAAAATATCAAGAGAGTACCAGGATGCTGGTACTTGGCCTAGGGCCCTTTTAAAAACACCAGATGGGGCATGTGCAGGGGGATTTTTTTTTTTTAAACCCAAAAGGGAAAAGGGGTTTCAAAAGGCTTAGGGTGGTGGGCTTTCACCCGCAACTGCCCCGGGAATGATAAAGGAGTCCAAAACCCATGGGGGGGGGGGAAAAAGGGGCCCCATGGGCCCCTCCCTGGCCCTAACAAGGGGGGGAAAAACCCCCGGGTTTGGCGGGGTGTGGAATAGCATGATCCATGCAGTTGTGTACATGCTAATGAAGTGCACTGGGGTATGTGTCAGCATTTGTATGTGCATTGTCCATCTGCAGGGTGTCATGAAAAAACCCCTGTCAGCAGACTTGTAGGTGTTGTAGTACTCATGTACTGTGTATGCTGTGAGGGGTTTGGGTCCCGGGGATGTGGCTAACAAGGTTGATTAGCATATGTTCGAATCCACCAATGAGGGATAAAAGGGGTTCACCAGTCCCCTGGTTAATGTAGGTCTTGGAGGTGGGGTGTATGGGTTGATCCAGCAGAGGAGGTTATGACTCATGGATGTGTCGGTACATGAGTGGCTATCCCAGTTAAGTGTGGGGGAGTGTCAGTCACACATCAGTAGTAGGGCTGAGGCCCACTGTCCAATATACCAACAAATAAGGTATGTTAACCTGGGGTATGATGTTGACTCTGTAGCTTGTTACAATGTGTATAGCGGGCCCGGACACAGTTAGTTGCATGGAGCACCTCTGATGCATTGTGCTAAGTAACTAGCCAGGATTTTGCACAACATAGTGGGATATGGGAACCCTCAGCTGTGGGTGTGCTGGTAAAGTGCCTGAAAGGTATGGTCGTCTATAACCTGTCATTGCAGGTGTGCTCTGCAAATAGAGGCAGGTCCCAGTCACTGCAGAGATGTTTGAGTGGTGCATTATAAGGTGTGCCTTGCCTGCGTCACAGAGGAAGATGCAACATTTTGTCCAAATTTTCTTGCCGCCCGTTCTGCCGGTGACAGTTATTGGAAATTGTGCAAGACAGGCAGTATAGAAGCAGCAAGAGCCTTACATGTGAGCTGTACTCCCAGGGTTGACAGGTGCAAGTAATCTGTGCCACAGCATTGTGTTTGACCAGGTCAGTCAAAGCGGACAGATACCAGATGCCTGTGAAATGACAATAGGAGCATAGGCAACTGTTGAAGTGACACAGTCGGTCATTGTACAGTGGTATCATGTCCGGACAAATGCAAAATGCTCCCCAGGGTTTGGCCCACACCCTCAGGGCTATAAGACTGGTGAGCTATTGCATGTCCCTGCACACGTAGTCTGTGAAGTGGCATCACAGGGCAGTCACACTAACATGGAGAATGACAGTCACATCGAGGTGAGGTGTGGCATGGGTTATTAGTTGCAGAAGCAGTTACCAGACAGCAAGATGGGGACTATTGCCTTGTGTACCTGCTGTGTGGAACTGCAGTGTGACTTCCTACAGAGTCACCTATGACTGGTGTGTTGTGAATGTTATAACTCCCTATTGGCTGTATGTGATGGGCACACATGAGTCTGTGGGCTATAAGCTGGTGATGTTGTCTTCCATGAGGGGGGCTATCTCTGGTGCCTACACTGAGTAGGGAAACGACTGCACAAGTTGTCCTCGGGGGTGTGGCCAGGGGTTAGATCATGTGAGACTATGTGATGGGTGGGGTGTTTGAATGTTACACATCCCCAAATAACTGTCAGGTGCAGTCAGGGTTGGTGACAGCATTCCCCCCAGCCATAGCTGTCAACCTCCTGTCCCCAAAATGAGGAACATTAGCCCTCATACTGTGTGACAAATGGGCAAAAGTGGAACACTTACAACTGGCTTACTAACAGCTTCAACTAGGAAGGGCATATGATGGCTAAAATAGGCGGGTTTTTACGAAAAAAGATATTCTAATGAATTAATATGATTCCCATCTATTTAGCCATGGCTAGCAGGTAAACAATTTCCA
Source organism: Protopterus annectens (assembly GCF_019279795.1). Taxonomy (NCBI): domain Eukaryota; kingdom Metazoa; phylum Chordata; order Ceratodontiformes; family Protopteridae; genus Protopterus; species Protopterus annectens. The sequence goes on from NC_056736.1 coordinate 693,084,507, forward strand.
ACAATGAATGTGTGACAGACCCTTTCAATGTGGAACCTTGAGGAACATACACCTTTAGAACCCCAAATGAGGTCTTTCCCTAAATGAGGTACATTTGAGAGCTATGCCCCCAGCACAGCTGCAGAAGTGCATCCCCACAGGCTGTATTTTGTATGTTGGGAGGTGAGCATTGAATGTGTACATGAGACAATTGCTCTATTGCCACATGTATGACATATCCCTCATATAGACAGGCAGTAGCACTGGTACGTGACAGTTGGACATGCCTGTATATACAACCATGTCCCACAGGATATTTTTAATGTGTACAACAGCTGTTGTCCCAAAGCAAGCTGGGAAGTGTAGGACAGCCAGTGTACCTGTGGGAAATGGTGTGGAATGGGTGCTATAGTAATCAGTAGCTCATGACATGCTCACAAGTTCTGAACAAGTGCCTAGCATGACCATACAATACAGATAGGGTGTTGGATAATATCAACCCACAAGTGGTGATGACAGTCATTTTGGGTGGCACCGCACTATAACCCTGCTGAGTATGGTGTGCATGTCCATGAACCATTATCACTGTAGATGTTAGCAGTACAGATGTACAAGACAGCACGGATATTTGATTACAAATACCTTTGTATGTCACAGGAGTGTTCCACCAGTGGCCTGTTGCCAGGCTCACAAGTACAGAAGGTGCAAGAGTGACATGTGCACATCACACCAGTGCCAGCTACAGTAGAACAGGGTTAATGTGTTGTACCCCACCCTCATTGTAGCCCATACCACACAGACAAATGTTAGGCATCTGTGTATGTAAGGCTGTGAATGGCCATGACCTATCAGTATAGCTGTGTCAGTGTTGTGAACAACATACAGAATGGGCTGTGGGGATGACGTGTGTGACATATGTGCACAGTCTGATGGATGATACCAGCATTGTCACCGCTAGGTGAACATCCCTGTACCCATAAACTACTACCTAGGCTGTGGTCAACATTATGGACACTGTGTAAGGGATGGTGCTGTGCAGTGCACCCCCCGACTTGGTGATGTCTCCAGGCCCCTTAGGTAGTCATATGAGGTACCCATGTCATGTCAGGGTGCCATCCATGAGCACGGAGATCACTGGACAGGCATATACAGCACTGTGGTGACCAATATTGGATCACATACCCCCTTTAAGGGGTAATGGCTATGCATGGATGTGCGATACCAGCCTTCACAATCCTCACCTCCACTATGCAGCATGCTGTCTACCTTGCTACATGTCCTTATCCTGATCTATAAGACATATGTCATGGACAGCCACCATCCTAATACTAGGATCGCCACAGGCTGGACAGATCCCTGTGCCATATTTTGTGACATACTCCCGCCATACCATGCAACCCTGTCCATCAAAGCTGCACATGTCATCCCAGTCATACATGGTGTGATGGCCGCATGGTAGATGTACTATCAACTGACTGGATCAGTAATGTGGCACTGATGCACCTTGCGGTGGCATAATGGCTGTCTGTTACAGCTTGGAAACCATGCCCACACATGCTATGGTTGATAACCATCCCTGCGAATGTCGTCTGACTAGCCATTGTCCCATGTCTATCACATGTGCAATACAGGCGATCCGTGGCAGGATGTTGAACAGTTGTACAGTGCTGTGTAGATGTATATGGCAAAACACATGCATGTACAGGTGTCCATTTCACTGCTCAAGTCCATTACGGCTGTGTCTGTGTTGATATGTGACATATACACAGCATCCAGGTCAATAACATTACCGTGGACACATCCAGGCATGTGCAGATAGGTAAGAACACAAGTGCAGGCAAATAGACATGCCCACAGCAAGACAGCATTTACATGGAGTATGAACACTGTAATGAGGTGACACACATATATGGTGATGATATCCAATGCATAATGGGTGTGAATTTTGACACAAACACGTCAGTCGGGGCAGTGTCATGATGCTTTGCAAAGATAACTGTGCAGATGTAGTAGATGTCATAGAAATGTATGTGCAGCAGTATCTCTGTACATCTCTGAAACTGTGATCTGTCACCATCATTATGTCTTACAGATAATGCCCCGTACATTCCTCCCAGCATACAGGGCCCGGAGGATGATGTCCTCATCCCACAGCTCCATGACAACTATGACATGTTGTTCAGCCATGTGCCACAGCATGCCGAGCAGCGGGATGACCTGTGGCAGGATCTACGCAGGAGGGTGAACGATGTGGTTGGCCATGCACCTACCAGCAGGTGCGCAGACACTGCATGGACTTATAAAATGCAAAACAGCGTGCCACTGCAATCATCAGGGAACAAGGTGGAACAGGTGGGGGGGCCACCAACCCAGCCCCCACTCACACACACTGAGGAACTACTGGCCAGTCTGGGGACACCCAGGGAGCAGCATCCAGAAACACTAACTGCCATCGTGGAGGTGGGTGTCTCCCAACCAATGAGCCTGGAGTTGCCTTGGTTAAAGGTTTTTAGTACTTTTCCACATTTTGGCCTATTATTAAATTCCCAAAGTTTTTGGGGTTTCCCCTTTTTTTTTTTTTTTTGGGGGGGGGGGGGGTCACCCTTGGGACCCATTATTTGGGGGGAAAAGTTAAACAAACATTTATTGGGCCCCCCAAGGTTATGTGGGGACACCCCCATTGGCCCCTTTTTCCAAAAAAAAACTTAAAAAAGTATTTTTTATTTTGGGGGATGCACAAACAATTGTTTCATTAAAAAAAACAAAAGGAAAAATGTGAAAAAAATTTAAGGATTGGGGGCCTTTTTTTCCAACAAAAAAAAAACCAAATTTTTGGCCAAAAACCAAAACATGGGGGCAAAACCAATTTGGGCCCAATTTTGGGGATGGGGGGCCCAAAGAGAAAATTTTTTTTAGCCACCACAGAAAAAAAAAAAAAAAAAAAAAAAAAAAAATAAAAAAAAAAAAAAAAAAAAAAAAAAAAAAAAAAAAAAAAAAAAAAAAAAAAAAAAAAAAAAAAAAAAAAAAAAAAAAAAAAAAAAAAAAAAAAAAAAAAAAAAAAAAAAAAAAAAAAAAAAAAAAAAAAAAAAAAAAAAAAAAAAAAAAAAAAAAAAAAAAAAAAAAAAAAAAAAAAAAAAAAAAAAAAAAAAAAAAAAAAAAAAAAAAAAAAAAAAAAAAAAAAAAAAAAAAAAAAAAAAAAAAAAAAAAAAAAAAAAAAAAAAAAAAAAAAAAAAAAAAAAAAAAAAAAAAAAAAAAAACCCCCCCCCCCCCCCCCCCCCCCCCCCCCCCCCCCCCCCCCCCCCCCCCCCCCCCCCCCCCCCCCCCCCCCCCCCCCCCCCCCCCCCCCCCCCCCCCCCCCCCCCCCCCCCCCCCCCCCCCCCCCCCCCCCCCCCCCCCCCCCCCCCCCCCCCCCCCCCCCCCCCCCCCCCCCCCCCCCCCCCCCCCCCCCCCCCCCCCCCCCCCCCCCCCCCCCCCCCCCCCCCCCCCCCCCCCCCCCCCCCCCCCCCCCCCCCCCCCCCCCCCCCAGCCCCCCCCCCCCCCCCCCCCCCTTTTTGGGGTTTTTGGTGTAACTGTGCACCATTAAAAAAACACAGGGGGTTTTTGCTTGTTGGGTTTGTTGTGTGGTTGGTGTGTGGTTGGGGTGTTGGTTGGTGGCGTTTCGTGTGTTCTGTGTGTGGGTGTTGTTTTGTTTGTGTGGTTTTGTTGTTTGTTGTTCTTCTGTGCTTTTTACAAAATTTTTTCTTTGCATTAAGGTGTGTAGGTGCACCCTTGGTCCATTGATGTTATGCCCCACAGATACAGCGGTATAACATTGATGAGGTCGGCAGGGTTTCAGGGGCTGAATTTTCCAATGGTTACCATCCCAGTATGCCCCTCTTCCCCCAAGTTTGCTCCAACACATAGCTACCAGGGGCCTGGGAAGGACAGTCAGCATCTGACAAACAGGCATGTGGTGGTGGGTGTGTTTGGTGTGTGTTGTGGTGCCCCCCGGTGTGGGGTGCTGTTGGGGTCTGGGTGTGGGCGGGGTGGTTGTGTTGTGTTGGGGGTGTGGGGGGGGGGGGTGGGGGCTGCTATCCATACCCTAAATGACAACTCCGGCATTGGAAATGCCAACAGCAGATTGTGATGTTCTGGTAGGCAGGGTGAAAGGCGGAACCCTTGCCAGGCCAATCCCGGGGAGCTTCTGGCTGGAACACTTAGGATACATGGCCAGGGAAGGCCAGAAACCCCCCTTTAGTGAGGGAATGGTGCCACAATGCCCCCCCATGTGCCGGTAGCGAGAGTGCAGCTGGTGCTGCCTGAACCCGGAACAGCACCGGGAGGGCCCTGGACCCAGCGGTTCCAGCGGAATGGCGGACGGGCCCACCTGATCCACCTGGAGGCCTTCAACCCAAAGGCACATGCTTTGGGGCCCCGGGCACACGGGATGTAAATGTCTGTACAATTGGGGTGTCAATTTCCCCGGGAGGCCCCCAAAAAGGCGAACTGTGTCAACATCAGAAGCAAACCAAAACTGAGGGCCCACAACACCACATGATTTAAAAGACATGCCAAACCTCCCCGCCCCCCCAATGGTTACCATTGGTGCACCCTTCCCCCGGGCAAACAACACCCGGCATTGATGGCCTTGGCATCCCGCATCCACCCCATGGTGCGGGGTTACCCAAAAATTTCTGATCACGGGTGCAGAAAGGGAAAGGGGGATGTAATTTCCTGGAGCAAGTGGGGGTTTTATGTTGCATGGGGTGTAATATAATTGTAGTACAAGGTTGTGTACCACATGCCCCGGCAACCATGTAGGCATCACATGCATTTGAGTGTTCATAGGCCTTACACACACCATGGGGTTGTGATACCCTGGTTCCCTCCTAGGGTGACTTGCATTGCCTACAGGTGCAGGTTTGCATCCCCCAGTAACTGTGGATTATAAACCCTGGTATGCATGTAATGTATAAATGTGTTGGAAACAAAATGACAAGATGCCCACATATACTGCACCTGATGATGTTTTCAGTGCCCGGTACACTGGACAGGTGGAATACCGGCCTTCTATGGTGACTTGCATTGTACAAGGGTTGGCCAATGTGATGTGGGTTCACGGAGCGGGGGCCAATTCAGCAGTAGGCCCCTTTAACTATGGGAACACCACTTTCGGGGGTGTCCCCACTAAAATGCCCCCCTAGTGTGCAGGGGGGGCCCCCCTGGGTCATCACCACATACTATGCCCCCAAAAATGTCACAGGGGAAATGAAGGTGCCATTGGCTGGGACCTTGGCATCAACGGGGTAGGACTGCCCCCATTACGGGTTATCACCACGGGGGGTTTAGTGATCATTTCTCACCTAATTAGAAACACCCTCACACCAAGCACCAGACATACATACAGACACCACCCCTGGGTACCACACATGGTTAGGACACCACGGTTGATCACCACCCGCCGACGCCATGTTCCCACGACGATGTAAACTCTACTGCAGGGATGTGAAACAACTGGGACATTTTCCCCCGATATGTGGCATCCCCAACATTCGGACAAAATGGCAGTGCTGGGAAGGGCACCTGCCATATGATGAAAATTTGATAGACACGGTATTGATTGCATTATGTGTCCCCACTATACTGGCAAATGTGCTGCTATATGCACATGGGAGGTTGTAGGTGTTACAGGTGCCACAATATAGTTGGTAACACCTGACCGCTGTATGCATTATGTCAGCCCCCACGTAACGGGACATAGCATCTGTTTGCACATGGCATGAAAATGGTGTGTGACAAACTGTGAGCCACCCCTGCACACATACTTTACACAGGTGGTTCACCAGGCACACATCCCTCCATACTGCTGTTTGTATGTCACCGTATACAGGTGTCAATGATGGGTCTGCATTGCACTGCATGTCGTTTAGGTGCAACTATGTTAGGACATCCCACTGCACATGCATGGTTGCTGCATGCACAGTACAGATGTCACATGTGTCTCCTGTTGCCATGTTTGTATGCATTGCTATTGTTGGACATGTGTGTTGACATACATAACACATGGACTGTGGTATGATATCACGGGTGTCACGGGGACCAGTACAAGGGTATGTGCCCCAGTCAACATTGCTACTCCTGTAGTGTGAGCATTCAACAGACATGGACCCACCTTCCATTCGGTGTAGCATTGATTAGGCCACTGTTATGCACAGGTACATCAAAGGCTATGTATGTATGTGTTGTGTGTGCAGTCCATGCACACACCCACAATCACATGTATGACATATCCAGAGTGTGTTCATTGGTGTACAGCAACAGTCAGGTGTCACAGCTGTGGGGCGGTATGTCTTGAGCTGACCTGTTCATGTATACTGGTATCATTGCAATGCATAACACCTGTTGGATCCCTTTTGTCTCTGCACAGCTGGTGTACACCTCTGTACAGCCCAGTGGTCATGTGTCACATGGTGTTGTGGTACTGTGGCTGTGTAGTGCTGCCCCAAACATGGTTGACTTGACAGCTACAGTGTACACTGCAGTGTAAGGGTGACCTGCACCTGTGACAGCTGTGATGGCAGCTGTGTTTTACAGGTCACTGCATGGGGACCCCCCTGTGTGAGGACAGTTATCCCTTTTGTTTTTTGTGCCCTTCTGTGTGTACACTCCATCTGCATGCACAAAGGCCCTTTTGCAACAGCTAAGTGGGGAGCATGCCCAGTATGCTGTTGTGTAGATGGACACACAGTACAGTCCATGACAGTTGTGTAGATGGACACGTACAGTAATCTGAGCCTTTTGTTTACACTCCATCTGCATGCAAGATGGCCCTTTGCAACAGCTTGTGTGAGCATGCCCAGTATGCTGTTTTTTAGATGGACACACAGTACAGTCCATGACCATTTTTAGTGGACAGGTACAGTCCAAACTGAGACCTTCCATGTTTACACTCCATCTGCATGCAAGATGGCCCTTTGCAACAGCTAAGTGTGTGAGCATCCCGTGTGTAGATGACACAGTACAGCCGGGAAAACCAGGGTGGGCCAGTGACCCCTTTTGTTGATGCCCCTCTGTGCAGGGGCAGGGCCCTGAATCCTGTATTGCCATGGTGGTCCCAGGAAAGGGCCTCTTCAACGCCAGGATGGATGCCTACCGTACACACTGGGTGACTATCTGGGGGTGTACTGTCTGTGGCAGTGTTTGTATTGTTATTGTAGTGCCCCTTGTATGGAATGGTGGTTTTGTTTTTCCCCGGGACAGTACTTTACATCCATCCCGCGGGGTTTTGGGTTTGAATGCACCTAGAAGAATGCCTGTGGGACTGCTGTGTTTAGTAATCTGTACGCGTAAAAGGCCTGTTAGTGTGATAGGGGAGTTTGGGGGTTGTGGGGGTGTGTGTGTGTGTGTGTGTGTGTGTGTGGGTGTGTGTGGTTTTTGCCCCCCTGGGGCAGGTTTTTGCGGGACCCAGTTTCCCCTTTACCCCCGGGTTTAACCCCCTGAAGTGCCTTGGGTTGCTGGTTTTTGAATCTTGGTTTTTTGTAAACGATGGTTTTGGTAGTTAGGTGTAAGTTGTTAGCCCCCAATTTTTTGTGTGTGTTTTTGGGGGCCGGGGCCGGATCTTTTTGGAAAAGTAACCCCCCGTTTTTCCTTTGGGGTGACCACCTAGAAGAATGCCTGTGGGTCTGCTGTGTTTAGAATTCCGTTTCTTTTGGGATGCATGTGTAGGGTGTTTGGGAATTATTAGCCCCCCAAATGTGTGTGTGGGTTTTTCCCCCGGGGGCCAGGGATGCTTTTAAGTTTTACCACAAAAACCTCTGCGTCTTTGCCTTTGCTTTTTCACCCCCCTAGAAGTGCCTGTGGGGTCGTGTTTATAACTCAGTGGTTTTTTAAAAACGATGCTGTGTGTGTAGGGTTAGTTGTTCTTTCCCCCCCTGCCAAGGGGGTGTGTGTGTTTGTGTGGTTTGTTTTGTTTTAAAAACTTTGTGGCTTTGTTTGATGCCCTTCTCATAATTATTTTTTTTTATTAAATTTTTTTATTTTTTGCCTTTGCTTTGGTTTGGACAGTGGTTCGTTTTTGCTACCCCCCTGGGTTGTTGGTTTTTGTTCCCCTTTTAAAAAAATTTAAATTTTTTAAAATTTTATATTTTAAAAATTATTTCTGCCCTAAATCTCTCTTCAACGCGAGTTTTATGTATCGCTATTTGCTGTTTAATCCAATGGGGTTTTTGCAAACCCCTTGTCCCAACTCCTGTTAGGGCAGGTTTTGCCCCTTCAGGATTTTCTGTTATTTTCAGCACATCCTTGGTACTTACCTACTGCAGGGGTTCATTTTCTGGTATTTTGCGTGTATGCTTTTTCCCCTGGCTGTTATTCCCCCTTCTCTTTGAAATGACACCCCTTTTAAATTATGTGACCTGGCATTTGACATGTGCCTACCCGGAAGTTGAAATATAGGTTTTCATTTTGTTTTCTTTACGATTGTGTTTTCCCCCCATGTTCTTTTCTGATCATACCCCCCAATCCAGAAAAATTTGGGCAAAAATTAAATGAAAACATAGGGGCAGATTGACATTTCTTAAAACTGAAGTTGAAAAAAAAAAGGGTTTTTATTAGTATACTTTTTTACATTTGGTGCTTAAACCCCATTTTTTCATTATTTATATTCAGACAAACCAGAAGGTTGTTTTAACAACCCAAAAATTACAAATTGCACATTCCCTTTTTAATTTTTGGGTTTGGGCGTAAAAAATTTAAATTTTTAAAAACACATGTAGGTGGCACCAGGCCCCTGAACTTTTTTTGAGGCAACCCCCCAATTGACCCCCACAGGCCCAAAAGTGCTTATCCCAATAATTAGCTTCATGTGTATTTGTCGGTTTTCCCTTTTCCTGTCAAAACCCCCAAATTGGGGGGTGGAATTGAAAGGTACCTCATAAACCCCAGGGGCACATTTTTTTGGGATTCCTTAATTGACTTTCCGGGTACATTGTCATTACTTTTGGATACTGCAGCTTGACTGTTTTTTTATTTTTTTGATGCTTTCTTTCATGATAGTACACCTTTTTTATTATTTTGGACATTTTTCTACCCCAAATTACCTTTGGGTAAACCCCATTTTGCCTTTTTTGTTAAATTTTCATGTAATTGCCTTTCGGTAAAATTCTGGCAAGGTTCAATTTTTAATTGTGACGCATTTCATTCATGATTTTCCTCATAAAATTATATTTGGCCAACCCTATTCCAATTTACTTTTTTGGGGTTTCAATATGTTTTTTGTTTTTTTTACTATCCGTGGCCCCTTATTCTGCACCCTTTTGGCCATTTGGCACCATGTCCATCCTAAATCCCCATACACTGTTAGGGCCCTACAATTTACAATTTTAGCAATTCCATGGATTTTCCCCCCCTTTTTAAATTACGTTCATACCCCTCACTCCCCCGGGGGGGCCTTAAACTTTCCAAAAACCCCAGGCCCTTTTGCATCCCCCGTTCCCTTGACACCCCCCCACATAATTCAATTTTGGGCGGATGAATTAGCATTAATGTACTTCCCCCATTCATTCGCAATTTTTGGGTATTCCCTTGCATGCTTGTTCATTAAACTATTCGTTTTTAGGGACTTTTTTTCACAATGTGGGTTTACATAATTGGACAATTTTTTTTGCTGGCCCCTTGTGTTTAAAAAGTAAACTTCTACTTTACTTTCTGGCCCAAAGGTTTTAAGGACGTTTTTCCCTTTTTCTGTTGTTTTCTACCCTTTGTTCCTATTTATGCATTTCATTTAATTTTGGGATTAAAAAACAGTACATCCTCTTTTAAAATTTTGCTTTGGACACGGGGTTTTTTATCACTTATTTTCCTCCATACCCCCCTTTTTTCAAATTTTTAAAAGTTCAGCTTTTCCCTTTTTTCTTTGGGTTTTCATAAACCCTTTTCTATTTGGAAACGGGATTTTATTTAAAATTCTTGGGAAAAACGGGAAGCATTCAACCCTTTGGTCCCTCTTAAAAATTTTCTTCCCTTTCTAGTTTTTTCTCACTATCTGGGGGGTCCCCTTTTTTCCATGTTTGCCCCCGGTTTTAACTTTAGGGTTAACGGTTTAGCCAGATTCTAATTGGGGGAAAAATTTTTTTTGGGCCCACCCAAAGGATTTTCAAAATTTGTGGGGTTCACTTTTAATTGGTTTTCCCCTTTCATACCCACCTCACTTACCACGATCTTTTCGGCTGGGGAAAAAGGTTCCCTTTTATTTAACGTTGTACGCCAAAGCTTTTACACTTTTAGGATATTCATGGATAGGAACCATATTATGGGGGAAAGGGAAACATATTCTTTGGGTTTCCCCCATTGTAGTCCCCTAGTATTGTAAAAACCCCCCCGTTATTAAAAACCGGCATCCCTTCCCTGGTGGGAAAGGGGACTCTATTAACATTTTTCCTATTTGACCCCCCTGTTGAAACCCCGGATTAAACCCGGGGTTACATATATGTTTTTTTTGTAGGGGGTTTTTTAGTGAGGGTTCTTTGCCCTTAAGGAATTCCTCCGGTTAAAAATTTGGAAGTGTGGACAGGGAGCATCTCCCATTATGCTTTTACCCGTATTTAAGACCATTTTGGGGCCTTAGGACATTTTTTCTTTCAAAATGGGGGGGTTTTAGGCCATTACTAGGGGGTTCCCCTTTCATTTATTTATGATTCATTCATGGGATTATTTTCTGGGAAAGTTGTGCTAATATGCATTTCATTCCAAAACACTTTTACGACAAGAGGCCAACCCCACCCTTTGAGCAACAAAAAGCAAACCCAATATGGGGGGAAATGAGGGAAATTTTAACTTTTTTAAAGCTTTTGTTTGAAACAGTGGCATTGAGATTTCTGCGGGATTGGGGTTAACTTAAACTCAATTTTAAATTAATAACCTATTTAGGGAAACAGGTTTCACACAAAATATCCCCTCATTTTGAATACGGAATTATTTGGAGCCTCTTTTCGCTTTTTTCCCAGCTACCGGCTTAGGGACAATGTCTGCTGGGACATTGGGTTTTAAATTCAACTGGAATTAATGCCATTTGCAAATGTTTCATGTATTCTTTTTTATCCTACTGGTATTTCCTTTACCTTTAACATTTCTTATTGGCTTCCTACCCGCTCCCTTACCCCCACTTCCAGACTTCGAAATCAGACTCCCATATGATTTTTACACTTTTCCCCTAAAACTCTGGTTTCCTGTCTTATTTGCACGTTTCAGTTTTTTCCCACGTTTCCCTTTTTTTGTTTTTACCAAATTTGGCCTTTTTTTGTTTTGGGGTTTTCTACCCCGCTGTTTGGGGACTTTTGCCCCCTGGATTCCCCTATGTGAAACTGAAAAACCAAAGTTTTTCTTTGTACCCCTTTTTGACCCTCATTTGCAGGCTTGCCGTACTAAATCCAAAGGGGGTCGGTATGGGCGGAGCACAACCCGGTATCCCTCACTTACAGGGTTTCCGTTTAAGGGGTTCTTTCCCATTTGCCATTTCACTATCGATTTTAATTTTTGAATTTTTGGGGGAAATTCCCCGGGGAATGTTTTTTCCTGGGTCTTTGCAACCACTCATTGGAAGGTCTTGGACCCGTCTTCACGCATTTTGGGCCCGAAGTGGATTGGACTCTTTTTTCAAATTTTATTTAAAGGTTCTTATCCCCCAAAGGGTTTCCCTTGGCCATTCCCACAGAAAAACGGTATTTTTCTTTTTAAAATTATTTAACATAGGGGTACATGGGTTTTTTTGAATGTGGGGGCTACCACTAATTGCGGGGGGATTTTTCCTGGGAATGGCCACTTATTTTTGGCTTCTTTACGGGTTTTTGATTGGGGGGGGGTTTCTGGGTCCCCTTACACCATTTTGCATTTGTTATGGCCAGTTCCATCAGGACCAACCTGTGGGTATGTGACGGTGACATATCTATACATTTTGATCACACATTTACATGATACATATGTTTGTGGGATTGTGTTCTACACTATGGCCTGTCTGCTTGTCTTGCAGCTGTTTCTCCATGTGTTTGTGTTTATGTCCACTTCACCTGCTGCCCTCCTATACCTCTGGTTCACCTTTTTCTGCATAATGACACAGTGTCGCTTTATGGTTTTACCATTACCCATCCACCCCTCACATGCAAATTACTCACATCCGATAGCTCACTACTTTTGTTGTTGGGCCATGACACGGCCAGAGTAGCACATTGACTGCCCTACAGGTGTCAGGTACCTTTATGGTTGTGTGGACTACCCTGACATGTTTGTTTCCCACGTGCTATACCTCACACAAATAGGTACACCATACTTCACTTTCAGAATTTAGTTGGTATACCCAGGTACTACCCGTTCGGCTGTGTCACATACTAGTTTGGCTTCTACCGATGACTCCCGGGATTTGCACACCTGTTGTACTCATTGGGGGGATTGCATCATTTCCGGTGTCCATGCTATTCATTCCACATATCCGACTGTTGTGGACAATGCTTCCCCACAGTCTACGGTACTGTTTCCACCTTTTCAATTGGCCGCAATGTAACATTTGCGGTGGACACAACACATTTTCCACGCCGACACATACCCATGATCAGTTCGGCAGATAGAACTTACAACTCTTGCCTATATCTAAGCTTTAGTCTTGTAGCATTTCAGTGGCTTATTCTTTTTCTTATGACATTTATGTAATATATGTGTGGAGAACAACTGTTTAATGCCACTATTACATGAAGTCTGAGGGATAATTATGTCCTATAATCTCTGCACATTTGCCATGTTTACATGCTTGTGTCAGGACACATCTGGCCGCAGCGGTACTGTCGCTCGCAAAGTGGGACAGGTGGTATTCTTAGTCGATGGTATGGGTCATACTGTTCCTTTCGGCCTACATGTGTCCTTATTGTTGTAGCTGTTTCTATGCTCCTGATTCGTTTACATGTGTATTCTATTCCCTATCACATTTGTTATGTGGGATACAGACATACCTTTTGTATGTGACTACATCCCTTGTGGGATATGATTCGGACATGACAGTCACTACATATATCTACTTTTCTCCTCGTGTATTTTGTTATGGACACATCTGCACAGCTATGTACCCTCCCTCACATTATGGGTCAGCTGGTGACCCTCTCCATTGGGCTGGACATACCTCCTGGCGGCACCAAAGCATATGATATGTTTCACTTCCACATGGTATAGCTATAAACACTACATTGGACCACGGGCACGCGGTTCTTCTGTCATTTGTTCAAGGGTAGGGACCTGTTATTCCCTATTGTGCATTTGTGTTTGCTTCTTCCTTTTCTGTTCGCAGGGACTATCTTGCATGCTTTGTATATGTTTCAGTCTCCACGGACACTGATAGGTGCGAGTATTACTGCAGGCGGACTTTACTATTCAGCAGTTTAGGTTGCTCATCGACAACCGAGATTGACATGCCTCCCGCCGCAACTTCGGTACGCCCCATGCACTCGCGCACGTTTCCTATGCATGTGGCTGTGGCGGCTGCACACCTTCCTTAATATGCATACGGTGCTACTACTCCATATATACGCCGCACAGCTGGCGCAAGCCTTACACCGGCCTTGCGCCAAGCTTCATGAATCCGGGGGAGTATTTATTTTCATAGCTTCATTGTCTCCAAACTTATAATGTTTGAATGCTTTAAGATGGAAACAGTCCCATAAGTCTCCATTATTTTTCTTTCAATTAACAATATGGAAAACATCTTAGCAGTCAATGTCCACTGTTTTATTTATTTTATTTTGCTTTTATTTATCAGGTTGGTCTGAGTGGGTTTAGTCAAAAAACCCTTTTCAGTGGAGGCCAGGGGAGAAAAGGTCCAACATATTACAAATATTTCTAAACAGGCATTCAATAACTGGTCAAAGAATCATTAAGTAATATACACTAGCAATTATACATATTTGCTGATTAGATTACATTCCTATGAAATAAAGGCAACTATTACAGTGTAAAAGATTCCCAGACATTTAGGAGATGCTGAACACTAAGCCTTTGAAGAATTTTATTAGTGAGTTTGTGAAATAGATAATAAATCTTATATTTAGTGCTTAGAAATTCAAAGAAATGGGCATGAGGGAAGGAACTTGATGGGGAAGACAATGTTAATACTGCAGTTAAGAGCTGGGGTATTATGAGGGTTCAGAGACAAATACTGATGGCTATCATAAGGTTTCTTTTAGAAGTATAGAAGTGGGGGGTAAGCTCTGTTAGATAAACTACGTATATGGCTTGGGATCGCTAGTAGATCTGTTCAAGTATTGACGAATGCTGGCTGTGGGACATAGGATTCTGAGTGAACAGAAATGGTTTAATGATATGGCAAGCTGAAGACGACAATGGCATTTATCCTGCAGATGTACAGGGCCAGATCCACTTATTTGACAGATGTAGTTTTAGTTGTGTTTTAAATGAGTTTACATTCTAAATGGATTTCAGTGGCAGTTGAATGTGGTTTCATAGTTTAGATACACTATTTGAATATAGACAGTTGCCTTCAGTATTAGATGATTTGGTTATAATGATTTTTCTCTAGAGCATAAAATTATATTTGGGAGTAGCGTTCTATTAGTTGTTAAGGGCTGGGCAATTTTCAGATTATAGAGAATACTCCATGTAGATGGCTGAAAAAGATCTAGGTGATGTGGTAGTTCTAACCAGTTTAATTATGGGACTAGTACTAAATTATCTACTATTCTGATGGCAACTTGGTAATAAAAATTAAAGTGTTTTGCAGCTACCCTGGTTCTTTTCCCTTAGAAAGTAAATCCATTTTGTGCCCATTGTTGGAATAGCTTCAGTCCTTTTTCTTCTGAAGGATATATCTTTTAAATGTAAAATAGCAACAATAAGAGCCATTAGGTTCTGCAGTACCTTTCTTCACAGGATATGGCTGTTATCTTTTAAACAGGCCCTTATATATATATATATATATATATATATATATATATATATATATATATATATATATATATATATATATATATATATATATATATAGGTCTACCTGAATTAACCTAAACTGCAAATGACCGACAGTGAGATAACTGACACTGTAAGATCAACAACAGAGAAGACCGACAGTTGAGAATCCCAATGCCGAGAACACCAACATGTTATGGTAAGTGTGTGATAGGGACGGACGTTAGGGTCAGGGTGCGGGTAAGGTAAGTGTGTGATAGTGCCGACGTTAGGGTAGGGTGCGGGTAAGGTAAGTGTGTGATAGTGATGGACTTTAGGTTTAGGGGTGGGTTAAATGAGTTAGGGTTAGGGTGCGGGTAAGATAAGTGTGCGATAGTGATGGACTTAAGGGTTAGGGGCGGATTAAGTTAGTTAGGGTTAGGGTGCGGGTAAGGTAAGTGTGCGATAGTGACAGACTTAAGGGTTAGGGGCGGATTAAGTGAGTTAGGGTTAGGGTGCGGGTAAGGTAAGTGTGCGATAGTGATGGACCTTAGGGTTAGGGTTTGGGTTAAGGTTAGTGCATATATAGTTGTGTAGGTTTGTAAGGTTTTTTGTGTGCTTGTGTTTTGTGTGTGTTTTTCAGGAAAGTTATTTGTTTTGTTGATTGTTGGGATTGTGGTTTGTCGGGCATGTGAAGTTTTATGTTTTTGAACTTTCGGTTTTGTCGTGTCGGTTATTTCGTTGTCGGTGTTTTGGCGTGTTGGTGTTATCAGGTAGACCCATATATATATATATATATATATATATATATATATATATATATATATATATATATATATATATATATATATATATATATATATATATATATTTTCTCTTTAGAATTAGTCCTAGCTGCTACCAGAACAGCAATGAGCGTTTACTGCTATTAGTTTATTACTGTGCGAGTATAAAGCTTTTTTATTTCTTTGATGAAATATCTGTTTTTCATGAGTTGGTTTAATTATTCTTCAGATCTGGCAATGTAATGTCCATTGGTAGAATATGATTCTTTATCTTTATCTGTATATTTGTTTATGAAGTACCAGCTCCAGTACTTTCATGCAGTGTGACAGGTGTTAAATACCTCTGTACTGCCACAGTTGTAAATGCCTCCTGTGTTCTTGTACACTAGTACTGGAATGCGTATTCTCCTGTCATCAGGGATACCCCATTCTTGCCATACTGCTGTGGGCACTCTCAGCAGCCATTTCTCCCCAGTCTTGCCCACCATCTTGATCATATCTGCTGTGGCCTCATCTGAGCCTGCTGTGACCTCATCTGAGCCTGCTGCTTTCTCTGACTTCATTTTCCTTAGTGCTGTTCTTACTTCTTCTAGGCTGCATTCTTCTTCCTCTTACAACATCGGCTGTGTATAGGGCAGTCCAGCTTCTGTGGGGTTTTTTTTCATTCAGAAGCTGCTGGAAGTAGTCATTCTATCTGCCTTTGATGCCCCGTGGACTGGTGAGCAAGTTGCCTCTGACATCCCTTACGAAGGATGCCTGAGTAGCTTTTTTATCTTTCTCTCATTGCCTTGCAACCTGATAGAGTTTTTGTGCCATCTATTGAGTCATTTTCTAGAAGTTGGTAGAGGGCCTCTGATGCCTTGTTTTTTGCTATTGCATTTCTTCTCTTAGCCTCCCAACAAGTATACATTCTTAGCCTGGTCTTCCATTTTTTTCCTGCACCCTTCTTTCTTTTGATAGCTTCCTGGACTTCTGCGTTTCACCACTAAAATTCCTTATGTGTCTTATTTCTGTATCTGGCTTGGCCATATAACTGTTCTGTAGTCCTCAAACATGGTATTTTGAGATGCTACTGTTCTTCTTCAAGTCCACCTATTTCCTGCTCTTCCTGGGGTGCTACAGTCCTGAGAAATTCAAGTGAACTCTTGTTCCTTCTCTTCTGTCAACTTCCAGGTCTTTAGTTTTGTTTCTGTTGACGTCAGACCCTTCTCTGATCACTGCTTGCAGCTGATTGTGGTAACCAGTAGTTTTATGCTGTGAACCAACTGTTTTAATGGGAATGACGTCCAAATTATTGATTCTACCCCAGTGCTCTTTCCTTACTAGGAGGAAGTCTACCCGAGTTGTTTGTTAGCTGTAAGATAAGAGTTGCTGTGCAAAGGGGGTTGCTGTCTTTGAAGGCCCACTTGAAAATTTATGGCTTATACTGTAAAGACCATTGGAGATTTTTACACCTCAGAGATGCAGTTATAAAGTCTGAATTGGTTCAGCAGTTCACTGAGGAGAGTCTGCCTTTATTGCAGATGTTATTGAATGATTTCTTTACTTGGTGCATGACGGAATTGTCAAGGCATGACATATTTATATGGCACTACACTGGAACAAGTGAAACTGTGGCTGGGGTGTAAATCAGAGACTTTTTTAGATTACTGAGCAAATGGGGAGGGACAGTGTGGTTCAGAATTTGTGTTGCAGTAAATAAAGTTGTATACTTTTCAGCATAATAAAGCTCGGATTGTATTCCACTTGAGAGATTAAAGACATACATGCAAAGCTCAAAATGGTTTTGCAAACATAGGAAGATATAGTGGTTGTGGGATAACTTCTGATTTAAGTTATTTTATCTATTGTATCCAGGACCGCAACACAATGATGATGTTTTTGGACTGAGTCAGTAGGTAATCCCACCTGTCTAAATGATTACAGGCCAGTGGCCCTTACATCACATGTGATGAAATGCTTCAAAAGACTGGTTAAAAGGCATTTGATTACAGTATGACCCCAATCGTTTGACCCGCTGCAGTTTGCCTACTTGGCAAACAGATCAACTGCGCATGCCATTTCAGTGGGACTTCACCTCTCATTGGAGCATCTTGGAGAGAAGAGAAACCATGCCAGGCTGTTGTGCACAGATTTCAGCTTGGCATTCAATATGGTGATTCCAATACAACATTTATTATTTATTTTTTTTATTTTACATTTGTTGACCAGGCTAGTCTAACTGGATATATGTCCATTTTCAGTAGAGGCCCGGGGAGAAAATCTCCAGGAAATGACATACAATTTAACAAAAATAGCATAGAGACAGTCTTATGAAGCAATAATTATAACAAAAAACAGTTTTAAACAGCTGTACTTATAACAGAAAGTGTAAGCTAAAGAAATTGGTAAAGAAAATTATAAAATATAGAAGAATATATATATATATATATATATATTTTTTTTTTTAATAAGGTACTCTTATTAGGAACAAATCTTAGCAGATCATAGTTTACTAGTATACATGTATAATCTGTATGAGAGAAAAGGATATAGAAGTATTTTAAGAAGTTTTGTAATTGGAGAAGGTAGAAGATCAGAGACAAGAAAATGTTAGTCAGGGTTACAACAGAAGCATAACCAGTGGTTATTGAAGTAGTGTTTTAGATTTCTTTTAAAAAGTGGGAGAGAGGTCTGAGATGTAAGGTCAGGTGGTAATTGATTCCATACTTTTCCAACAGAGTTAGAGAAGAAGGAATCACTTGCTAAGTTTTTAGATTTAGTAATATTCATAAGCATTTTGTTTGAGGATCGTAAATTTTTGAGATTACTATATGGTGTAATAAAGTTAGAGAATATGGGAGTATTGTTGGTATGATTAAGGGCCTTGTGAGTTATTGAAAGTTGATGAAATTGTATCAGGTTTGGAAGTTCTAGCCAGCCTAGTTATTTTAGATTTAGACAGTGATGAGTTCTATAAGGGGAGCTAGTAGCAAACCTGGCAGTGTTATTATAGGATATAGCTAGTTTGTTAAGGTTCTTTTTGGAGAGGTTAGTGTAGATGGGAGATGCATAAAGAAGGGTTGAGAGTACATGAGTTCTAGCTATAGTGGACTTAGCTAATGGTGTTAGATATGGTTTTATTCTATAGAGGGATCCTAATTTTCTGTTGACTAGTTTTACTGTGGTATTTATGTGTGGATCAAAGATGAGGTTATTGTCTATTGTGATTCCTAAGAATTTAGTGGTCAGATCAGGGGAAATAAGGGTGCCATTATTAGATGTGAGAGTAAAGTGTAAAGAGGTAGTCTTTATAGAACAATATAGAAAAAATAATCAACCTTGACATAAATAAAAGGCTATGCAATTGGATCCTTGATTTCCTGACTGGAAAACCACAAAGGACTTGTGATGGTAACAACACATGAGGAAGTATTACAATCAACACCGGAGTACCCCAGGGTGAGTTCTCTACTGTTTACAATACTTGCCCATAACTGCTCTGTGAAAGCTAGTAAAACAAACCACATCATCAAATTCTCAGGTGACACCACAGTGGTGGGACTCTTTAGTGGTGATGACAAGAGTGAGTATAGAAATGAGGGCAACTCCCTGACTGAATTGTGCAATAACAATTTGGACAAGAACATCAATAAAACAAAATAAATCATTATTAACTTCAGAAAAAGCTCTGCATTGCACCTCCTCTTCTAGATCAATGGTGAAAAAGTGGAGAGAGTTCAAACTGCAAAGTTCCTGGGGGTACATATATCAGAGGATCTTTCTTGGAGTACAAACACAGGCCAGCTAATTAAAATAGCCCACCAGTGACTGCACTTCCTAAGAAGGCTTAGAAAAGCAAAGCTCTCTGCGAATGCTCTAAATACCATCTACACCTTCAAGAGCATTATCACCAACAATGTATGGTTCGATAAGCTGGTAATGGCCGAAAGGAAGAAGCTGCAAAGAATAAAAAGGACAGCAGAAATGATCGTGGGCACTAGTCTTCCTACCTTACAGGATCTCTACGAAATGAGATGTAAAAAGAGGGCCCACAAAATACTGACTGACACTTGTCATCCAGCGCATGGTTCATTTACTAAACTTGAATCTGATAGAAGGTTACAGAGTATCCGCTGCAGGACCTCCAGATTCATGAACAGTTTTTATCCAACTGCAATAAGACTTATTAATGCAGATGTAAATTTGAATGCATGAAAACTATAACAGATTGTTATGCTCTGACTCTTTTCCCTTCTTTTTCATACAGTAATTGTATTCATTTATTGCATACTAAAATTAATATATTCTCATTCAAGTGCAATTCCAATCACTGCCTTATGTGCAATATCAGTCGATCTCATCTCTGTGTATAGTGTACTTTTCTTTTCATGTGCTAATCATCTAGTAGTCAGTGTTGTCCAGTGTATATAATAGTGTACAAGCATGTGTGTCAGCTACCTAGATATTTACTTTTGTACTATATTTACTCTTTAATACCTATCATGTCTTGTCTTTTTGTTTTTGTTTTTATTTTCCTGTAAAAGAACTGACATTCAAAATTTAGTTTAGGTAGCACTTGTTTTTCCTAAATACCAATAAAGTTTCTTTTGAATCTTTTGAATCTTTGAATCTTGGATGCTACTTAACATCCCTCTGCCCTGCTCACTGCAAATGATGTTCATAGCTGATCACCAGGCAGATAAACTGATTTCATGATCAACAGACAAGATGAGGACACCAACGGCAGTGGTGTCTCCATATTTGTAAAACAAGGCCTCATATCCAAGCTCATGAGGCATGATAATGAGAAGGAACTCCTCCACCTCCAAGGTGCCATTAACAAAACTCCTTATCACATCAGAGCAAACTATAGGACCCCTCTAT
This sequence comes from Protopterus annectens, assembly GCF_019279795.1. NCBI lineage: Eukaryota > Metazoa > Chordata > Ceratodontiformes > Protopteridae > Protopterus > Protopterus annectens. Next base: position 693,105,053 of record NC_056736.1, read on the forward strand.
GCTTCCCTTGACCCACATCCCCTCCTGCCCAGAGATTTATGGACTTCATAAATACAAAGTCTCTGGACCAGTTAGTCTCTACCCCCACACCAAGGGGAGACAAAATCTTCAACTTCGTCCTCACCAGTATGGAAAATCTCTGTTCCCCACCAGTTGTAATTTCCTCCCTAGTCAAATCAGATCATAAATCAGTCACACTTGCCATAAGACTGAAGCCAGAAGCATTTTCAAATACCTCAGTATTCAGAGATTATGCTATGACCTAATTTATTAAAATGGAGTGATGACTTGGATGAAATAAATAAAACATCTCCTTCCAATGTGGTGACCCTACTACAAATACAGAAAAGTCTACAGCCAAATTCTACACATCTGTACATAGTTCTATCAATGCATCTGTTCTTCCCCAAGTAAATATGATGCTAAATTTAAAAATAAACCCCTATGGTGGAATCCAAATATAAACAGGTTCTATGATAAAAGGGAAAAAAAATAGTTGCACAGAGTGATAAATGTAATTCTCAAGGTGTCAGATACACTGTTGCTAACCTTAACAAGGGACTCCTGTACCCGATAAAATCAACCAAATTTAGGGGACGGAGCCTAGAGGCCAACTGAGAGCAGTGAATTTTGAGAGCTCCATAAACTAGTATATTAATATAGGAACATTTTATTATTTTCAAGTTTAAATTGCCAGAAATCTATAGATAAACTACTAACCTACATAAATATCAACTTTGGTGGAGATATACAAAAGTTTTCCTGTCAAGTAACTTGGAGATATATTGAGTCACCGAATATGACCAACTCAAGGAATTCTCATCCAGATACTGCTTTAAAAAATAACTGCAATTGATGACATCTACCTTACAAGAACTGTCTTTGAAGATGGATGGGTTTAAAAGGACTTAGAAAACCTCAAATTAAATTCTCAGAGACAGACTGATACTCTTAAGGAACTATTACATCAACACACTACAAAATTAACAAACATAGAGACTTCTCTAAATGACATTGAAAGGAGACTCAAAGAGGAAGAATTCCAAAAAGAATTTCTGATTAAACAGAATACATGGCTGCTTAACAATATAGATGACTTAGAAAACAGGGAAAGGAGAAACAATATAAGGATCTTTGGTCTGCCTGAAAACACTGAAAGAGAAGACATTATTTCATTCTTAACAACCTGGATTCCTGAATTTTTAGACTCGAAAGAGGGACTTTCATTTGGAATTGAAAGGGCACTGAGGAAACCTGCTTCTAACTCAACAAATACTCCATCTAGATCCATAGTTATAACATTTCTTTCATTTCTGGACAAGGAACTAATATTAAAATCTGCTTGGAGAAAATCACCCTTTAAATACAATAAAACCCTGATAAGGTTTGGCAAAGATTATTCTTCCAGAATACTAGAACAAAGGAAAAAAGTCTGGCCAATAATCATCATCATCATCATCATCATCCCTCTTTTTCCCATTTACATGGGGTCGGGGTATCGTATTAACTGTCACCAACTCTCTCGATTCAATGCCACTCTCCTGCCTTCTTCAACACTCATGCCTAACTGTTGCAGATCTTCTTTCACACAATCCATCCACCTCTTTGCTGGATGCCCTCGCTTCCTCTTACCTTCTTCCTGTCTGTCCCAAATCTCCCTCACCAGATTGTCTTCTGCTTTTCTACACATGTGCCCATACCATCGTAATCTGTTTTCTTTGATCTTTTCTGCAATTGGAGCTACTTTGGCTTCTGCTCTTATGTCCTCATTTCTTCGCCTATCCCGCAGTGTGCATCCTACCACCTTTCTCAGGCACTTCATTTCCATCACCTCTAGCTTCTTCAACTGTTCTGCCTTTACTGCCCAGGTTTCTGTACCATACAGTAGTACCGGTCACACCACTGTCTTGTACACATTACTTTTCAGCTTCTTTGGCATTCTTCTGTTATAGACTCACCTGATACTCTATGCCAGTTGGCTGCAGCCCCTCTGATTCTAGCTTTGACCTCTTCATTCAGACTACCCTTCTCCTCAACCACCCCTCCCAGATACTTGAAGCTGTTTACCTGTTCCACTATCTTCCCATCTATCTCTATTCTCAGCTTCTTCTGATTTCCCCAATCTGCTGCCATTACCACTGTCTTATCTGTGCTTAGTTTCATTCCCTGTGCCTTCAGATTTGCATTCCATTCTCCTATCCTTTGCTGAAGATCTAGATCAGAGTCTGCCTGTACTGCCACATCGTCTGCATACAGCAGCTTTGTTGCTCTGACCCCTCCAACCTGTTTGCTGATGTAGTCCATTACCAGTCTGAACAGCAGTGGGCTCAGAGCTGAACCCTGGTGTACACCCACTCCCACTCCCACTGGGAACCCCTCAGTGAGGCCAAACACTGTTCATACTTGAGTCACTGGGTCCTTGTACATAGCCTGTACTAATTCTACCATTGTTTTCTGTGACTTCAAACCACCGCAGTACTGCCCAGATCAGCTTTCTTGGGACCTTGTCATATGTTTTCTCCAAGTCTAGGAAAGCCCAGTTTGACTCTTTCCTCTTCTCTAGTTTCTTCTCATGTATCTGTCTCATTGCAAACATTGGGTCAATTGTGCTGCATCCTGATCTGAATCCGAACTGTTCATCTCCCATCTTACATTCTACTATTCTGCGTATCCATTTATCAGTCACCCTCTCCAGAACTTTCATGCAATGTGGTAGGAGTTTGATGCCTCTGTACTGTCCACAGTTGTGGATGTCCCCTTTGTTCTTGTACACTGGTACGAGTATGCTTATTCTCCAGTCATCTGGGATACGCCTTTCTCTCCACACTGCAATTAGTACCCTCAGGAGCCATTTCTCCCCTAGCTCACCCAGCATCTTTATCATATCTGCTGTGACCTCATCTGAGCCTGCTGCTTTCCCTGACTTTATTTTCCTTAGTGCTGCTCTTACTTCTTCTAAGCTGGGCTCCTCTTCTACTCTCATTGTAGGCTGTTTCTGGGGCAGTACCACTTCTATGGGGTTTCTGGCCAATAAGCACTGTTGAAACAAAATAACATTAAAACACAGCTGACCTTTCCAGCCAAGATAAAAATATTTTTTGCCAATGAGATGAGAACCTTTAATGACCTAGAAGAAGCTACTATATTCATCGAAAACAACAACATAGTGTCTGTCCCAGAAGAAATGGAATGGATGGCCCCTACACTTAAAAGAATAAAAGAAACAAATCCTTGGACTGATGCTAGAAAGAAGAAACAAAAAACTGATTCCAAGATAGCTGTCCCAAAATATAACTCTTACAACTACATCTCTTAAAGTATCAACTGATATCGTACATCACTTGTCATCTGTTTTTATTTAAAAAAGGAGGGTTTCTTAAACAACTTAGAAATAGAAATGATTTATTCAGAGTCCAATAATTCTTCACAAACAAAGGAAGGTCAAGATGTGTTACTATTTACATTATATATAAGCTAAACAAAGGAACATATAATACAAACATAGAAGTTTCTATTCCCCTACTTAAACTCAATGAATATTTATTTTGTTAATTTTTCATTGATTTTACTTATAATACTTTAAGTAATTAATTAAATAATTCAACAAGGTGCTATTCATCAGAGTTCAGACTCAAATGTAACAAATTAACATCATATATAATAGCAGTAACAGTAGAGTGTTTTGAAAAAAAATGCTACCATGGAGACTAATGCTTTCTTCAGTTAAAGTATGATTTAGAAATGTCATGTATATCTTAGTTAAATAATAGTACCAAGCTATTAGTACAAATGTCATTATTATTCTCTCTAAACATAGTTAATCCTAACTACCAGCTGAATATCTGCAACTAGCAGCAGCAGAACTAGCTTACCCAGTCTCCATCTTAATTAACAGAACAATAACCGAATCTACTATTCCATCCTGCTGGAAAGTCTCCCATATCATTCCACTGCATAAAGGAGGTAACACTAATAAACTTTCTAATTTCCGGCCTATAGCCCTACTATCTCCACTATCTAAAATTATGGAACGTTGTATACACCATCAACTCTTACATCATCTCTTGCAAAACAGCCTACTCGTAGACTCCCAACATGGTTTTAGGCCCTACCATAGTACTTCCACTGCCCTTCTCTCCTTCACAGACATCATCAACAAAAATCGCAATAATAACCTTTTCTCCTCTGCCTTATTCCTGGACCTCTCAAAAGCCTTTGATATGGTCAACCATCAACTTCTCCTGGAAACTTTGAAATCTCTCTCACTGGACTCTTTGGCAGTACAGTGGTTTGACTCTTATTTGAAAGATAGAAAACAAGCAGTCCTCTGGGACAGCCATTTATCCTCTCAGCTCCCAGTCACTATCGGTGTCCCTCAAGGATCCATCTTAGGTCCCTCCTCTTCTCCATATTTATAAATAACCTGTCTACCTCACTCCCGACATCCACTTGTATTCAGTATGCTGATGATTCTACTCTCATCTGTTCTTCTTTATCTCCAGAAGAACTTCACTCTTCCACCCAAAATGTCTTTTCAGCAGCGGAAAAATGGTTCCAACAAATCTGTCTCCTCCTTAATCCCAAAAACAAATTATTACTTTTCACCCCAACTCTTAAATCTGCCCCTATCTCCTTTTCCATTGTGTCAGGCAATGGCACTATTATTAAACCTGATTGTTCCACTAAACTACTAGGCGTTACGATAGACAATCAACTAAACTTTGACTGTCACATTGATCTAACCATCAAGGCTGTTAATAAAAAGATAGGTGCCCTCTATAGACTTAAGCCCTTTCTTACTGCAACCACCAGAGTGTCTCTTGCCCAAACTCATCTCATCTCTACACTATTGTATGCCTCTCCCTCATTTATCAACATTTCAAAAGCTAACCTTCAGAAACTTGCTACAGCCTACCATAGTATTGCCAGGTTTGCTACAGGTTCCCCATTCCGTACTCACCAGTGTCTTAATCTCAAAAACCTTAACTGGCTTGAACTTCAAAATCTAATTCTCCTACATCAGTCATCATTTATAAAATTCTCCATTACCCCTCTAATACACCCATACTAAATAACCTCATTACCCCATACAAAAATCTTACTTCCTGCTCAGCCAGCAAACTTCTAGTAGCTACTCTCAAATCTCATAATAAAGCAGGTGACTCCTTATTTGCTAACGCTGTTGGCTCATACTGGAATAAACTTCCCATAGAACTGACCTCTTTAGGCTCATCTCACCTTTTCAAAAAAAAACTAAGAAACTATTTTCAATCCCACTGGCTATGTCCCTGCTCTAATCCTGACTGAGCTCAGCAAACAATCCCTCTCTACAGTCCGCGTCACTATCACTACTTCTATCACTCTAGTGTAGTGTACCTAGCATCCCACCTGCTTATTAATTTTTCCTATACTATCTATTCTCTTATACTTGATATATCACTGCAACCTGTTTCATCTCCCCTTTTACTTAGCCTATAGGCTGATCACTTCTGTGCAAATCTCTATCCTAAAACTAGTGCCCCGGCACTACATGTTTTATCCTAATTTGTTATTAGTGTAAATATTTATAGACTCTTTATCTGTTATTGTTTTTCTCTCCTCCTCATTTTTTAGCAGTCCTACTATTGCAATTGTTATGGGATTATGATTCCTCACTACTGTTTAGTTCTTGTTAAACTGCCTCTGCATTGTTACTCTACTACATGAAAATGTTCCTTTTTTGCTTATATGTTTTTCATATTTTTTGTGTATTGTAAGTTACTAGTATATAGTGGAACTTTTTTCCTCGGGCCTCTGCTGAAAATGGACATGTATCCAGCCAGACTAGCCCGGTCAACAAATGTAAAATAAATAAAATAAATAAAAAATATCAATTATGGCAGGTATCATAGCTTCGAGTGCTGTTTGATCGAGCCTGATATGGTGTGCGTGGATGCAGCCATGCCTGGCAGCTAGTACAAATGTCATTATTCTTCTGTTTAAACATAGTTAATATCAATTATGGCAGGTATCATAGCTTCAGGTGCTGTTTGATTAAGCCTGACATGGTGTATGTCGATGCAACTGTGTCTGGCAGCTGTTGTATGTTGCCGTTTTCATCTCTGGGAAGCTGGGGTTGCGGATTGTGTTCAAGATTTTCTGATGCTTGTTTATTAGGAAGAGACATTTGGTGTTTTAGCCTGGATCCAGGGGAAGGGGGAGGATAAAACTGTGATTTTGGATATTTTGGAAGAGAATAGTTTGTTTATACATCTTCTGAGTGAGAGGTGGGAAGGCTGGAAGAATGTTGTCTTGTTGTGATGGCTTCTTGGGAGTTTTTTTTTATCTGTTTGTTCTCCATTCTTTTCCTGGCTGCTGCCTCGCTGAAAGGGAGGAATTTAGGCTTGAAGTTGCAGTGAAGTGAAGATTTGCTTCAGGTGCATCGCAAGCCTCTGATATGCAGTACACAGACACACTAACAGAAACAGATGCTCCCAGGTTGCTATGGTAATGGAGACAGAGTGATGATAATGCTTAATGGGTCTGAGGAGCCTCCGAGATGATTCTCGGCAATTACGTTTTTGGTTTTCAAGAAAAAAAAAAAAGAAAAAAGAAAGAAATATATATATATATATATATATATATATATATATATATATATATATATATATATATATATATATGGGTCTACCTGATAACGCTGAAAGCCGAAAAGAACGACGATGAGATAACCAACAACGGAAGATCGACAACGGGGAAGACCGACAGTTGAAAACCCTGATGCTGAGAATAGCGACATGTTAAGGTAAGTGGGCGATAGGGACGGACATTAGGGTCAGGGTGTGGGTAAGGTAAGTGTGCAATAGTGATGGACTTTAGGGTTAGGGGTGGATTAAGTGAGTTAAGGTTAGGGTGCGGGTAAGGTAAGTGTGCGATAGTGACAGACTTAAGGGTTAGAGGCGGATTAAGTGAGTTAGGGTTAGGGTGCGGGTAAGGTAAGTGTGCAATAGTGACGGACCTTAGGGTTAGGGTTTGGGTTAAGGTTAGTGCATAGATAGTTGTGTATGTAAGGTTTATTGTAGGTGTGTAAGGTTGTTGGTGTGCTTGTGTTGTGTGTGTGTTTTTCGGAAAAGGTATTTGTTTTGTTGATTGTTGGGATTGTGGTTTGTCGGACATGTGAAGTTTCGTGTTTTTGAACTTTCGGTTTTGTGGTGTTGGTTATTTCATTGTCAGTGTTTTGGAGTGTCGGCATTATCAGGTAGACGCATATATATATATATATATATATATATATATATATATATATATATGGGTTCATGTCAAACCCACGACACGTTAAAATATCGAAAGTCACTACACCAAAACGAAACCATCGGCATTGCAAAACATCGACAGTACAGGAATACGAAAGTACAGCGCTAACATGGGTCCTGCAAGGGGGAAGTAGTATGGGTACAGTATCATACCATATCCTTTACTTCCCCCTTGCAGGACCCATGTTAGCGCTGTACTTTCGTATTCCTGTACTGTTGATGTTTTGCAATGTCGATGGTTTCATTTCGGTGTAGTGAATTTCAATATTTTAACATGTCGTGGGTTTGACATGAACCCATATATATATATATTTATATATATATATATATATATATATATATATATATATATATATATATATGTGTGTGTGTGTGTGTGTGTGTGTGTGTGTATGTATAATAAAAGGGCTGTTTTAAACCACATGTACACCTACTGATGGTCTCCCAACACTTTGTTTAGCTCATTAAATTGATTCTTAATAAAAAAAAAAAAATTAAGTGCAATTTTTTATTTAAAATGTATTTTGGTCCCCACACATTAAGGACTTACATAAGAGTGGAGGTCTGAGTTATTATGAAAGACTAAGAGCACTTGGTCTTGTGCAGTACCCTTTGCAGTGGTCTGGGAGTTGAGCTTGCTCGGACGTGTTGGGCATATGGGGATAGCTGGTTCTAGGGGTGTTTGGGGTTGCTGGGAATTGCTAGAGTCATCAGATTTCTTTCATGGAAATATCTGTGGGAATGGAAGATGTGTTGAGTGGTTCACTGGCAGACTGGCCACTGCATGAAACAGGCTGGTAAAATGGAACAGGACAAATATTGGTTTGGATATTTTAAGAACAGCCTGGAAACACACCACATGACCTGAATGGTATTCTGGCAAAACTGGATCAGCATTGTTGCCCATGCTTAAAGTACTGATATGTGTGTATGTAAGGATGGAAATATACTTATAACAAACAAGAAACTAGAAGGGTCTCATAATTTAAAGTGCATGGACTGTATAAACATGCTTGGAAGGAGCTAATAATAAGAATAAGCATTACAGCTTGTGGTCTCTCAGATAACTAAGCAACAGCTAAAAAAAAACAGTAGTTATGTAATGTATGATTTTTGTAAATGTAGACATAAAATATATAATTGGCATATAAGATGAAGCAGTCTGCTGAATTTAGATATTAAAGAAAGGATTTAATATCATCGGCTTGTGTATAATAACACTACTGTCTTAACTTGTCATAAATGACATACACTACATTGAACATCAGGGGAAGCATGATGATTTTCTCATATAAGTAAATATGCATAACAAGTCATATAATTGCTTTAACTTGAATTGTGGTTTGTAACCCATCTTGGCCATAAATAATAGTTATGCTGCTACCAAGGTAACTAATGTTTTATACATGACATCAAACTGACAAAGTTGTTCAAGGGAAACAATATCAGCCTGAACTAGGAATGTTATAGAATGTAACAATCACATTCTGAACAAATAGTATTAAATTGGCAATAATCATTTAGTTTAACCTTTGCTGATTATACAAAATAGAATGTTGCCATTTAAATCTAAAAACTTTCAGTATATGCCATAAAATGGCAATTTATGAATATGGAAAGCACATCTGTAATCATTAATCACAATAAGTGAATTTGTTGTTTTTAACCTATAATTTCACTTATTTTATAATAAGAAATGACAGATATGAAAATCCTTATGTGTAGGAAATGGGGGAAGAGGGATGCACTGATAATTAAAATGCACTAACTTTCATCAATGTTTACATAAAACAAACTTGATGCTTTAAGTAAGTTAGCAACAAACAAAGTGATTACTTAAATGCTGGCAAACAATGAAATATACCTTGTGATATATCCAGTAAAATACATTGTATTATAAACATTAGGTAAAAATATTATTACCATCAATTTATATTAAGTAAGAAGTTTTGAAAGACTTCATCAGTAAGGGTGAATATGTTAAATAACTGTGCTATCATCTTTTACTGAGGTTTTATATATATGATACATCCTACTTTACTATGATTGAATTGCTTGTCATCTATTTTTCTTGTAAATATTAATTGCTTATACAATAAGTAGACATTTATATTGTATTAGAATTCTTTCTAATCTACAATAGTACTATATTTGTTCAAAATAATATAAATATTGCTTATTCCTGTTACAAATATTCTCCATATGATAATTCAGTTTATGGAGTTCAGATGTTCTGGATTGTCAAGGTATGAGTGATAATCCGATGGACTTAGGTTTATCCTCCAGATTAGGAATGATTTTCATTCAATAGCTAGTGTGGATCTTAGTTTTGTTAACATTTATTAATTTAAATGTGTTATTTCACAGAAACATTTTTAGTATGCCTGGCCAAAACATTACTTTATTGGTAAACACTCAAAGTATAAAACTGATAATTTCCTTTAAAAGCTCAAACATATTCTTTGTAGTTATCAGAGGAAAATGTTTAATAGTTACAATAAAACAAAAAAATACATAGTCTAAATAACTTAAGATGGATTTAACTTTATTATCTTTAAATACCAATGGCTTAAACATTCCTAGCAAGAGATGAAATCTACTGAAATATTTAAAATTGAACAAAGCAGAAATTGTCTTCCTTCAAGAAACTCATTTTATAACAAATGACAATTACAAATGGAATCCTAAGGAATATATGATATTGGTGCAATCCACTTATAAGACAAAGACAAAAAGGGTAACAATTTTATGGAAAACAAATGTGATTATCCCAGAAATCATTTATAAGTATGAAGATAAAGAAGGCCTTGTGGCATTAGTAATAGTTAAATATAATAACAGAATATGGACCCTAGCCAATATATACTGGTTCCCAGGCACTGGAACAGGAACTGTTAAAAAACACTTGGATTTCATTTCCAATAATTATAAAGGCAACGTAATATTAGAAGATTTTAACTGTATATTTGATATTTCTGAAACTACAAATAAAAGGCCGCTGTGTACATCTGCTGTATCAAAAGCTTTAAACAAGTGGGTAGAATAATTTTATCTTGTAGATACTTTCAAATTTAAGGAAGATACATCTTTGTTGTTTTCCCATCAAGATTACATAGTTGGTACCCAAACCAGAATTGATAAATTATTTGCTGCCCATGACGTACACTCTAAAATCATTAATTTCTTAATCACTCCCTGCTCCTTTTCAGACCATAATTCATTGATACTAAAACTTCAAAATGGGTAAAAAAACATTAATCTTTAACTCCAGAATTCCAGCATATATAACTAAAATTAAAGAGTTTAAACCCAGGTTATTATCTGAATTACAGTTCTTCATAGATATTAATTACACCACAGAGATAAATAAAATAATGATATGGGACTCATTAAAAGCTTACATATATGGTAAAAACCTAACTTGGTATAAAACAATCAGAGGATGGGATTCTGAAGTATTAGATCTACAGTTCAAACTTTTCTCAGTAAAAGCTGAAAAAAATCAAAATCATTTGGAGATGAACAAGAAGGTAGAAGTATTAACCAATAAATACAACACAATTCTAACACATAAAACTAGTTTAGCTTTAGAAAAACTAAAAATTAATACCTTGGCCACTTCTCCTAAATATCTGCATAATTTATCCACAAAAATCAAAATACAATCAAAAGCTAATAACATTAAAAGTATCTTCCATGAAAAGAAAGTAAAAAATGTCTCAGACATAGGTGACATTCTTGATGCCTATAGAAATCACTATATGGAACATTTCCAAAAAGAAAATATACATGTTGAGCAATTAAATTTAGATGAAAAATGTTCTAATATAAAAAATATCAGTAAAATTAAAACCAGATCTGCAAGCACTCATAACCTACAAAGAAATTACAGATACAATAAAAGAGGGTAAAAATAATAAAGCTCCAGGTAAAGATTGCATATTTATGGAAATATATAAACTTTTCCCTTCAAAGATACTATCCCACTTCCATAAAACTGTATTAGAAATTCAGTTAGAAGCTTTAAGACCACCCCCTTGGAGATATTCCTTAATCACATCAATCCTAAAGGAAAACAAATCCCCAAACCTCTGTATCTCATATAGACCTATATTATTATTAAATAATGACTATAAGATATTTATGACAATATTAACTAACAGAATGAAAATACCACCATCAAAAACAATAAATAATGATCAAACTGGATTTATATATCATAAACACACACATGGCAATATTAAAAGGATAATTTCTCTTATAGCTTATTTTAATAAAGAAAATAAAGAAACACGCATAATTGGCTTAGATACAGAGAAAGCCTTTGATTCCCTAAATTGGGACTATTTATTCAAAATCCTAATGCTATTTGAATTTCCTGAATCCTTTGTTCATCTTCTAAAGAATATATATACAAATAATTTAGTGTATGTCAAGTTAGGTAATTTTACCTCTGAATCTATACATATAACAAAAGGCACTAAACAAGGATGTCCCATGTCACTGATTCTATTTGCTCTGGGTATTGAAATATTGGCAGATTCAATTCATAACAATATAAAAATGAAAGGAATAGATGTTTATGAACAATACAATTCTAAAGTAATGCTATTTGCTGATGACATATATTACTAACATTATCTAATACTAAAGAGACATTAGAAGAATTAGATATATTAATTGACACATTTCACATGATTTCAGGACTCCATTTCAATAAATCAAAATCAAAACTTTAATTTTTAAATTAAAAAAAAGAGTTAATGTGTAGACAGAACACAGGAACACACCAAGGCTGTAGAAAATGTTCCACATACACAGAATGTCTTCAAATAAATCCACAGAATAAAGGCGGTTTAAGCTCTAAGCCATTTAATAAATAAAAAGTAAAGAACTGGCAAGTGCTTTCACCCTCATGGGCTTCTTCAGACCAATACAAATACATTTAAAAATTCCACATATATATGCATTCATAAATTACATCATTTCCTGTGTGAATAGTTAATTAGCTAATTAATTCATTAATATGTCTATAAAATATATATAGACATTTATATACAAGAAATTCCTACCAAACTAATGTGATCAATATTATATACAATATAAAAGTTATATATATATATATATATATATATATATATATATATATGTGTATATATAATTTATTTATTTATTTTACATTTGTTGACCGGGCTAGTCCAGCTGGATACATATCCATTTTCAGCAGATGCCCGGGGAGAAAAGCTCCACGAGAGTACAAAACAATATTTGTTTTTAATAAAACAAAACTATAAAACAAAACTATAAAATAAATTCAAGGTTAACAAAATGGAAGTAGTATATACAATTAAGCTATTTTATGCAAAAAAGAACATATTGAAGTAAACAGTTGGGTAAAATAAGTAAGATGTACAATACAGGAACACACTTGAAGAGGAGTCAACATGAGATATTAGTGTGACAAAGAGACATAATAAGATATAAAAGAGAGTACAAATTAGTTGAAGGAGAAGTTATGAATCTGGATTCCAGTAAGCAGGTAGATTATGCAGACATTGAGATATGGAAATTTAGTGAGAAGACAAGAGAGGTTAGTCTGGGGATTTAAGCCTGAGCCTTTTAAATTGTGAGAGTGATGGTAGTGAGGTTAGGTCACTGGGAAGAGTTCCAGGAGAGAATAGGGAGTCCTGCCTTGTTGTTGGCTTTTTGTGTTAGTACTAGCATTTTTTAGTGGCTGGAGGAGGGTGTGAGGTTACTGAGGGGATGATAGTGTTACTAGGTTGATTGTTGTAGGAGACTGCTAGTTTGTTCAATCCTATATTTTTGTTAACTGTTTTTATATATATATATATATATATATTTTTTTTTTTTAATTTATTTTACATTTGTTGACTGGGATAGTCCAACTGGATGTATGTCCATTTTCAGTGGAGGCCCAGGGAGAAAAGCTCCACATTATTATTATTAAACGTGAACGAAGGTCCTCATTTGAATAGGTCAAATATGTATCTAGTATGGACTATACTTGCAATTTCAAGGAACTGTATAATAAGAAGATGGAATATAAACACAATATCAACTTTGGAAGATGTCTACAGCCTACTGAAGACCACAGCATTATTGGAAATTAAAATTAAAGGACTAAGGATGAATCCAAAGCCATTTATCATATTTATATATCAACTCTTGGGGAAAAGTCTTATCATTGATTGACACTATACAATAATTGATCAGACACTCTGATAATGGATTGGACATACTTATAAAGTAACTGTATACATTAAGATCTGTTATAGTGTCAGGGTAATGTAAATAGTGTACATAGTTATTTAAGATGTCATGTATAAATACTAAATAATTCATTCAGATGTATTTGAAAAATAAAAAAAACAAATTTGAAAAAATCAACCAAATTTAAATATGAGGTAAAAATAGCAACCAGGCAAAAGACAACCATAAAGCCTTCTTTAACAATGTTAATGCCCAGCACTGCAGAGAGCTAATAGTAAATAATATCACATACTCAAACTCTATAAACATAGTGTGATACTAATGTGATACGAAAGAGGGGAACATTGAGAGAGTGTGATTAGTTGACTGTTGCCTCACTATATATCAACATTGTTTTTATTCTTTTTATTTCTTTTTGATATACAGAATGATGTTATGTTCCAAAACATTCTAACCTTTTGAGTAGGCATAAGAGATGATGCTTTGTTCTGGAACATTCTGATGATTTCAGCAAGTTACATTTGATTACGAAACACACTTTGTTTACTACTTTTGGTTATGAAACATGACTGGTCTGGAGTTTTGTAGTAATGTACTAAAACTCGCAAGGTTATTGGAATATTCCAGTGTAGAATTTGAAATTTGCCGAATCATTGTACTTGGGGCAGGATTTGCTGTTCTTTCTGGGGTGGGTGGCCAACACCACAGAATGATCTAGCAAGATACACTGGGAAAGTACTGATTCTCATGACTTGTGGAAAACAACCTGGTTATATATAGATGGGATTCTCTGCACTCAGGCAGAAGCCTCACCTGTGGAGTGGACACACTGCCCAGGACTGTTTTCCCGATAAGGACTCCTGCTTGACTGCAACGGGGCTTCCCAGTCGTGATCGAAGACAGGATGAAGCTTTCTCTTTATTGGTGATGTATAATTTTCTTTAAATGTATTGTCTAATTCTATTTACTACTGAATTCTTTGCTTTAGTAGAATAGAGTAAATTTGCTTTTCTGTTTTTAAGTAGACAAGTAGAGTTTATTAGCTTGTTAATTTTCTGTGTGTCACTAGAAATAACGTTTGTATAAGTTAGCTTTTGGTGTGTAGTGTTTTATTTTGAATCCTGCTCATTAGGCAATACATTATTTTGGCGTAGTTGGCAGGATTCAGAATGTTTAAGAGGAAATGTAAGAAGGATATAGCAGTTTTTGAGGTAGAAATTCCAGGATGGGACCAGGACCTGTAAAAAGCATTATGTTTGGAATGGTCAACCGGTACAGGATTAAGTGAGAATTGGGATGTTTGTTTAAAAGATGATGAACCAGGTTCAGTGCAAGCATGCCTGTAAAAGGTTTCAGTGGAAAAAGGGAAAGAACTGAGTGCTGTAAGCAGACAGGGCTGGATCCTCTTGACTGCATACCGAAAATTATATGAAGATAAGATGTGTAAGTGCGAACAAATAAAATAACTAGAGAAACGGATAGTAGAGTTAGAAAAACAAAATGTAATTCTACAGTATTAGACTAAATTGTTAGCAGACAAAACAGACATGTATCAGCATGTAGCCGAAAAGGCTGCAATATGATTAGCAAGGTACAGATATCAAAAACGAAGAGGCAACATTAATAAAAAGAAAGTACAAATGTCAATAGCGAAGGCAGGCTTAGACTGGAACCCAGACCATTGGGATGGAGATATCTGGTATTCTTCTGATGCTCCATCCCATTCAGACTCTGTTAATGAAAATAGTGTTTCCCTGGGAGAGGAAGAACAGAATAAAGGGGGACCAGTAAAGGTAAAATCAATTATTTGACAACGGCAGCAAGTGGTTAACAAGGCACAAGGGCTCTGAGGAGGGCAGGAAGAATTTCATTACGAAGATTTTACTCAACAGGAAATAAACGATTTGATTGAAAGATTTAAACAAAAATCTGGAGAATCATTAATAGCATAGATAGTGAGACTTTATGAATTTGGGGCTGCTGGAGTAGAAATGGATAGAATAGATACTAAAAGATTTAATATGTTAAGTAATGACCCATCAGTGCAGGATGCATTTCGAAATTATAACAAAGGTGAAATGGCAAGTCTTTTCAAAATTATAGCAGATTGCTGTGCTGAAAAATATCCAACAGAAATGGACTGGCCTTCTAATGATAGGTCACGGTACACATTACAAGATGCTATTCAAAGAATTAAGGAAGAGGCAATGAAAACTGCTTTGCTTGTAGGAGGCGCTGATGCATTGCTACAATATGCTTTAACAGTTTCTGTTAGAAATAAGATTATTAAGTTAGCCCCTCCAGCTTATAAAACATTAATATTGACATTTAATTAGTGAGACAGGAAATCCTATTTCTCACGTTATTGAGGGACTGCGGCAGTTGGGAGAGCTAGGAGAATGGGGACCAAAACAGTTAAATAACGATAGACGAGAAAATAAAAGTGCTGGAAACAAAGAAGCTTGAGTGTCTCGAAAATATATGTTTACTGTGTTGTTGAAAGATGGGGTATCAAAGGATAAAATTGATGGGATAGACACTCCGACAATGTGGGAGATGTACAAAAAAACGAGGTTTGAATAAGAAAGATAGGCAAACTCAGAATGTAGAAAAACAGGAGGAGAATGTAGTAGGCAGTAAAACTAAGAATAGGGAAGAGGGTTCAGCAGTTCCCTCTGCGCCACCTGCAATGTATCCTAACTTGTCAGATTTACATTTCAATTAGGAAATTGGCCAAGCTCCAGTAAGTGGATGGGCTTGGCAGGATTTTAGACCATATGTAGACTTGCCAATATTCTGGAAAAATAAGAATGAACAACATGTCTGAGCTCTAACTGATACTGAAGTGGAGGCCTCATTATTTTATGGGAATCTGAGTTTATTCAAAGGGCGACAAGTTACTATTACAGGACTTGGTGGAAAGCAAATTAAAGCTGTTCAGACGATGTTAGAAATGAAATTAGGTCAATTGCTACGGAAAAATTACTCTGGCCTAATAGTACCTGTTCCTGAATATATAATAGGAATTGACATTCTAAAGGGACTGACGTTGAATTTATCGGATGGAGAGTATCAATTTGGCATTAAGCCATATTTTTCAGTGAAAACAGTTACAGTAGGGAAAGTTAAAATGCCACCAGTAGAATTACATTCAGCAACAAATATAATTAGTTTGAAGCAATATAGAATTCCTGGGGGGGCATAAGGAGATAGGTGAAACAATTCAGGATTTATTAAATGCAGGTGTCTTGAAAACTACTACGATAGCATGGAATAACCCAGTTTGGCCTGTCAAAAAGTCGGACGGGTCTTGGCGAATGACAGTAGATTTCTGAGAATTGAATAAATATACTCTGCCACTAAAAGCGGAGGTTCCAGATATAGTTACGTTAATAGAAAATATACAGAAACATCAGGGTACTTGGTATGCAGTAATAGACTTGGCAAATGCTTTCTTTACCATACCAATTGCAGAAAAGAATTATGGTCAATTTGCCTTTACCTGGCAGGGACGACAATATACATTTACTCGGTTATCACAAGGATATTTGCATTGTCCTACTATCTGTCACAAAATAGTGGCAGAACATTTGGATGAAATAAGGCTGCATCAGAATATGCAAATTTCACATTACGTTGACGATATTCTCATTCAGGGAAATTGTGAACAAGAAGTGAGTATTTACAAATGGTAATTAATCACATGAGAACAAATGGTTGGGAAATCAATCCCAACAAGATTCAGGGACCAGCGCAAACAGTAACATTTTGGGAGTTCAGTGGCATCAGGGACATACAAGCAAAACAAAATATTTTAGATTTTCCAACCCCTCAGGATAATACAGAGGCACAGCGCTTTATAGGATTATTTGGATTTTAGAGACAGCATATTCCTCATTTAAGTCAAATACTTTCCCCATTGTACAAGGTGACTAGGAAGAAATATGAGTTTGTTTGGGGGGATGATCAGCAAAAAGCTTTCGAACAAGCAAAGCAAGCTATTCAAAAGGCTTTAGATTTATGGCCCCTACAGGACAGGGAAGTAGAGTTACATGTATCCATGCAGAATCATTATGCTAATTGGAGCCTTTGGCAGAAACAGGAATCAAAGCGGGTGCCATTAGGATTCTGGACTAGGAAATTACCAGATGCAGGAGAAAGGTATTCTCCTTTTGAGAAGCAATTGCAAGCATGTTACTGGGCACTGGTAGACACTGAACAAATGACAATAGGACATACTCTACTTTTGTGACCAGAAATACCTATAATGCAGTGGGTGATGAGTTCACCTAAGATGCATAGAATAGGTCATGCGCAGGAAGCAAGCATTATTAAATGGAAATGGTACATTCAGGATAGGGCCAAACCTGGAATTAATGGGGTAGCAATGTTACATGAAAATGTGACTCAAATACCAATAGATCAACAACTATCTGTTATGGATAAGGCTGAACTAGTCAGTGAGTCCCCAGTAAAATGGGGGATGCCATATGTGCAGGTACCACTGGAACAACGTAAACATGTTTGGTTTACTGATGGATCAGCAAAATATGTACGGAATAAAAGATGCTGGAAGGCTGTATCTTATAATCCATTGACTAAAAGAGTTTTACCATCATCAGGGAGTGGCAAAAGTAGTCAGTATGCGGAATTATATGCTGTATATCAAGCATTAAAACAGGAGATGCCAGGTACATGTCATATTTATACTGACTCTTGGTCAGTGGCAAATGGGTTGATTGGAAAATTTATTCAAAAGAAATTTGGGGAAAAGAATTATGGCAATCGATTTGGGAAATGATAAATCAAGGTTCTGTAACAGTTTATCATGTTGATGCACATTGTTCTGCAGATTCTCTAGAATGATGGTTTAATTCTGTTACAGATGAACAAATGAGAATTTCAGAAGCTAATATACCAGATGACTCTGAGCAAATGGGGATGGCAAAATGTGCACATCAGAAGTGTGGACATCTGGGAGAAAAAGCCACTTACAGGTGGGCACAAACAATTGCACTTTCATTAGATCTAATTAAAACTGTTATATTACAATGCCCAATATGTCAACATACACAACAAAGATCCAAACCTCATACAGTTCAGGGACATATTGGACGAGGAAAGTTGCCACGGCAGATATGGCAAATTGATTATGTTGGTCCTTTACCATTAAATAAAGGTTGCCAATATATATGTACAGCAGTAGATACTTATTCAGGGTATCTTATTGGTTTTTCATGTCGACGAGCAACACAGGTAAGTACTCTAAGAACCTTAGATTTAATCATTTTGTATTATGAAATGCCTTTGCAAATACAAAGTGATAACGGTTCTCATTTTAAGTTGAAATGGTACAGGATTTTGCAAAACAACATAATATTGAATGGGTATTTCATATACCCTATTACCCGCAGGCAGCAGGGTTAATTGAAAGAACAAATGGCTTTACTTAAAGATCAATTAAGAAAATAAGGAAATAGGACTCTGCAAAACTGGAGAGATAATTTAAATATGGCATTACAGATTTTAAATAATAGACCGATTTCAGAAACAGAAACACCATTAATGAGAATGTTAATCCAGCATTGCAGATCAAACCATATGTAATTACTGAAACAATTACATACTGGGAAACTCAAGCAGGTACATTAGATCCTACTAGAGCTACACCTGAGACTGCAGGAGTGAGTCTGTATTCAATGAATGCTTGTAAAATACCACCAAGGTCAGTTCAGCTGATTGAGACTGGAATTGGAATTCAAATTCCAACAAAGCATTTTGGTTGGATAGTGCCTCAATCAACACTTGCTTTGAAAGGTGTTCAGGTTGTAAATGGAGTTATTGAAGCAGGTTATCAAGGGGAACTTAAAATTATTTTATCAAATACTTTATATGACAATGTTCATATACAGAAAAAGGATAGAGTAGCCAAAATATTTATTGTACCTGTGTTAGGCGGCACCGTCACCAGAGGGCAGTCACCGCCTGTTGCTGCCTTCGAGAGGGAGCAGCTATCTAGTACACATGAAATCAATTCAGGTGCAAAAATATGGGTCCATGAACCCAATAAACAACCTGAACAAGCAGAAGTTATTGCTGCTGGGAATGATAATACTGTTTTAATTATTAGACCAGGAAAGGAAAAATGGGAATATATACCAGCAGATCGGTGTTATTTGCAAGAATAATCATGCTATTTTCTGTTGATTTCAGATTTTAATTCCAATGCTAATTATTGTTGGTCTCGTGTTGTATGAAGCCCCTTCGGCGGAGTGCGTAACATCAAGAGTAAAAGCAGTTAAATTTAATTCAACGGTATTCCAATGGGGATGGGTTGCTAGTACACGAAACAGAACAGAAGGGAATTTTACCTGTCCCGCTGGGCAAGGATGTTGTACTATCAATTTGACTTTTGAAGGAAATTTAACCATTTGGAGGATAAGAAGAGGGCATTTTTATGTTCAATTACTAGATGACAGACAAGCTACGGTAATAGTTCAAAATTACACCGACATAAGATGTTGTAATTGTAAATATGAACAGACATATCGAGAAAATTACTACATTTTCCAGAACGGAACTGATATTTATAATAAATCAGTTGATTTATGGAACATTACAGTATTGTTTTGTATGAATGCAACTCAGATAATAAATGGAATATGGGCCTCTCAAATAACTATATTGAACAACCACCCCAGGGCTCACTTTGACCAAATGATTAAAGTGTCTTCTACATGTAAATATGTAGGACAAACATATCAAAAAACTGCACTGTATTTTAATGTTACTTTTCCAAAAACAGGTAAATGTAGACAAAAATGAGCTTGGTATAGCACCTTATTAGGGGGTATTGGTACAGGGTTAAGAACTTTAAATGCCATTGATGTTGAAGTTATAGCTAATAAAATCAAAACTGTGGGTCAGGATGTTTCACAAATTATACATTTACAAGCACAGTGGAATCCGACAGTTTGGCATACCCAAAAACAGCTAGTTAGTTACGAAAAAGAATTTTTGGATTCATTTAATGCTTCTGTAACAGAAATTTGACAAAAATGTTACTAAGTTTGTAAACTGGACAACATGTACTTTACGATTGTTTTATGCTTCAATACAGAAGAATTTTGTGTAAAGTTAATGCCTAATATTGAACATATATGGAGACAATTATTTAACAAATGGATACCTAATACTAATTGGATAAGATTGTTTTCTGAAAAAACAAGATGCACAGATAATTTTTGTACAGGTTATAGCATGCATTATAATGTCACAAATGCAAAAATAATGTGTCAATTTGTAACTTTGCCATTGCTATTTGGACCTCCTGTGTATCCATTCCAGTACTGGCTACCCCACATGGAAGGAAATGATATTGATTTCTCAAACCGAACGCACAAACTGGAACACTGTACTGAAACGATGGATGGACTTATCTGTGGACAACATTCCCCTATCTATGAGCTATGCTTTATTCAGCATTCCATCAATATTTGCAAGTGGACTGTATTACCTCCTATGTTTGAAATGTTTCTAGAAATAGCACCACAATTTATATGCTTAGTGACAAACCAAACATTATTGTGTAGTTTAACAAATCCTTTTGTAGGTTATTTAGATAATGTAACTCATTCACATTGGCAAAATGAAACTTATGTATTTTCTCCTGAGACACATGTCAATGTATTTCATACCTGGTTACCAGACAAGCTGGAATATCATAATTTGACATTTAGCTTAAATCTTTTACAGAAAGTATTAAATAATACTCAACATCTTGAAAAACATTTACAGGCAGTAAATCATAGTATTTTATATCATGAAATGACAAGCATTATTATAGGGAATAAATTGGTTAGTTTAGCCAAGAAGACAGAATCTGATACTGCACACAATTGGTGGGATATATTTACTGGATGGTCAACATCTGGTACCAAATTGTTAAATTGGTTAATACATCTAATATTACTTTTAATGACTGTTTTGATTTTGTTGACATTTTGGAATTGTGTCTTAACTTATTGTGCTTATAATAAGGAAAATACGGTTTTGAATGTCAGATATAAGTGAGTCAATAGTCAAGGGGCCGAATGTGATACCAAAGAGGGGAACATTGAGAGAGTGTGATTATTTGACTGTTGCCTCACTATATCTCGACCTTCTTTTTATTCTTTTTATTTCTTTTTGATATACAGAATTATGTTATGTTCAGAAACATTCTAACCTTTTGAATAGGCACAGGAGATGATGCTCTGTTCTGGAACATTCTGATGATTTCAGCAAGTTACATTTGATTACGCAACACACTTTGTTTACTACTTTTGGTAATGAAACATGATTTGCCTGGAGTTTTCTAGTAATGTACTAAAACTCGCAAGGTTATTGGAATATTCCAGTGTAATATTTGAAATTTGCAGAATCATTCTACTTGGTAGGATTTGCTGTTCCTTCTGGGGTGGGTGGCCAACATCACAGAATGATCTAGCAAGATCCGGCCTACACTGGGAAAGTACTGATTCTCATGACTTGTGGTAAACAACCTGGTTATATATAGATGGGATTCCCTGCACTCAGGCAGAAGCCTCACCTGTGGAGTGGATACACTGCCCAGGACTGTTTTCCGGATGAAGATTCCTGCTTGACTGCAACGGGGCTTCCCAGTCGAGATTGAAGACAGGATGAAGCTTTCTCTTTATCGGTGATGTATAATTTTCTTTAAATGTATTGTCTAATTCTATTTACTGTTAAATTCTTTGCTTTAGTAGAATAGAGTAAATTTGCATTTCTGTTGTTAAGTAGACAAGTAGAGTTTATTAGCTTGTTAATTTTCTGTTTGTCACTAGAAATAAAGTTTTTATAAGTTAGCTTTTGGCGTGTAGTGTTTTATTTTGAATCCTGCTCATTAGGCAATACACATAGCCAATCTACTAGTGGATACATTTGTCTCTAACTTCAGTGAGTCTCTCTCTCCTACATTCCAAGATCACATACCCACATTTACATTTCCCACTCAGATCTCCCAAGAACACGTCCTCTAAGCACTTTCTAAGGTCAAGGGCACTATTCTATGGGGCCAGACAACATACCAGACCACCTACTGGCCAGATTGAAAAAGGAGCCATTAGACCTTCTAGAGAAACTATTGAATATTAGCTTCTTAACAGGCTTTGTACCTGACAAATGGAGGGCAACAACATTCATCTCCTTACACAGAGTTGGGACATCAATGGATCTGGTCAATTACAGACCTATACATCTGACCAGCCTCATCTGTAAGGCTAGTTAGAGGATCATTATGGAAATAGTACCTGTAGATTGCCA
Source organism: Protopterus annectens (assembly GCF_019279795.1). Lineage (NCBI taxonomy): Eukaryota > Metazoa > Chordata > Ceratodontiformes > Protopteridae > Protopterus > Protopterus annectens. Next base: position 693,127,900 of record NC_056736.1, read on the forward strand.
AACACCCAGTATTACTGCTGCACAGATTAAAACAGCACTGTCCAAGGCCAAGAATACAGCTTCTATGGGACCTGACAATATCCCTGGCTGTGTTCTACATGAACTACAAAGTGAACTAGCACCTCACCTGTGTGCCCTATTAAATCACAACCTCACCTCAGGTTTTGTCCCTACCGAATGGCACACTGCTACAGTCATTCCTCTCCACAAAGGAGGAGGATTATAAGAGATCTGGAACACACAGGTTGACAGCACCCTCTCTTTTGACCATCACATTGCCACTGTGGTCAGAAAGTCCTTCTATGTGGCACATTTTATTACTAAGGGTTTAGCATCCAGGAAGTAAGAGGTCATTGTCTCCCTCTACTCTTCCCTCATTAGGGCAATCATCGAGTAGAATGCCTCATTTGGCATGTACTTCACTAGACACCTGCAACAACTGGAGAGGCAGCAAACATAGCTCACAAAGAGGATCCTAGGCCTCAAACACTTGTCCAATATGGACAGACTCAAAAAACTCCAACTATTCTCTGTCTCATATCACCTACTTAGAGGCATTCTCTGCTTGACTTACAAAGCCATGTCTGACCCAGCTCTGTTAGAAATGCTACAGCTAACGAAATCCCAATCCCTCCACACCACATGCTCCAGAGATCTCAACCTCATTACCACAATTAATAGAACATGCTGGAGGGACAGGTTTATAACCCAGTGACTGCTCATGCTATGGAATAGACTTCCCATACATGCCAAGCATAGCACCTCGGTGACCCTCTTCAAGAGAATATTAATGAGTGGATGGGAAACAGAAAATTCACCCCAGGGATAACTCCAGTGGTTCTACTTGACAGAGGCACTGGGAACTAAGGTCGGGTGGCACTATGCTAGGGAAATCCTATGGCTAGGCTTGTAAAGGCCCCAGGGACATTAGCCTAGTACACACCTATGAGCCTATGTAATAATAAATAAGGACATAGGTAAGTTACAGACTCTTGACCCAAACCAGTTCAGTTTTGTCAGGGGCATATTCTGCCAGCTTAACTTGGCTGACTTATTTGAAAAGGTTACTGTAGCAATGGATGAGGGGAAATCAGTCCACTCTGTATATTTAGACTTCACAAAGGCATGCAAGACCATTGGACACTTAGGTATTGTTGATAAACTCTGTTAGCTAAATGTTAATCCCCATATAACTGACTAGATAGTAAACTAGCTCACAAATAGAACCCCAGAAATTATAGTAAGTGACTCTTCCTCCTCTAAAACATCTGTAACTGGTGGTGCATCCTTGGCCCATTCCTCTTTGGCATTTATGTCTTGGAGGTCATAGCTAATGCAAAGTGTTTAAAGATGACCAAGATTGTAGATGACTGTAAACTTGGAGCCATCAAACCCTCTCCAGAGGACACCAAGATCTTCTAAGAGGTCCTTTCTCAAAAAAAGTGGTGTCTCAATCATGGGCTAACACTAAATGCCACAAAATGTGTAATAGTTTCTTTTGCAAGCATAATGTCTCCTGTAACTATCACGTTGACAACACATCCCTGAAAATTGATCCAATAGTTAGGGACTTGGAAGCCTAGGTAGACCACAAGCTGTCCTTCAATCTCCATTTATCCACAATTGTAAGAAAGTACAGTAGTTAGTAAGGGTATTGCATCTGTGCCCAAGGATGTGATCATTAAAGTAGGACTAATCAAGCCAAAATCGAGAACAACTGATTATCATAAAATTTGAAAAAAATACCTGATAAAACCAGAAATGGAAATCTCAGTGTTGTGGAACATTCTGAGACAGTTTCAAGTCTTTTTGAGATATAAAATTAATGACACAATGCAATGCTCATATTTATGTGGACATGATTAAATGAATTATTTAGGAGTATGTATTAAAAATGATTCTGTCATGGCAGCTAAGGATATGCAGGAAGAGACTAAACAAAAGATAATAGAAAAACTGGGACACTGGAAGCTCTTGTTTATGGATATGGATAGCAAAATACAAACGATGAATGTCAAAGGAAAAAAACTTCAAAGACCTATTCAGGTTAGGTTCAAGCAAGGCACCCTTTACTACTTGCAGCAAGGAGACAAAGCATGTAGGCACAAGATTTGTCTAAATGATTAATGATTAGTAGGTTATACTTATACAGTTCTCTTCCTGTCACACAGAAAGTGTTATATTCTATTGCTGACGTAGTTAGGCACAGCTTTCTGTATGTTCTACAGAAAATGTTGCTAGACTTATTGCTGACCAAGTTTAAAATATCTGCTGGTCTGTAAAACATTTTGAGAAAAACAACCTGGCCTTGGGTTTATGTCAGTCCATTTCAACATTTCAATTCTTCTATTGTACTGTTCTAATACATGTGTTACATTTTACCCAGATTCAAGGTACATTTCTAGCTTTAATACAAGTAATGCTGACTACGGTTTAAACTTCCAAACATCTATTGTTTTCTTTATCAATAGCTTCTAGCAGCTGCATGTTTTCTCATGGCATAAGCAGAAATGAATATCCCTTTGTTAAGTTTCATGACATTAGCAGAAATGAATTACTTCTTGTTATTTTCATGACATTAGCAGAAATAGAATGCTTCTTGTTAAGTTTCTAATGGCTGTGCAGATTCATGCAATGTGAACAGAATAAATGTATTAACCCTTTTAAATCTCGAATGCACTAAATGCACTAAGCATGCATACTACTATTACATATTTTTATAACATTTCCCCCCTTTGAATACTTTTATTCTACTTTCAAGATAAGCATAAACAGTTTTTCTTCCCCTAACCTCTTCCTACTCAGGATTTGCAGTTAAGAGAGTCATTCAGTTTAAACTTAAGAAAGCCTTTTCAGATTTTTAACAATTCTTCAAGTTCAGCACCTTGGTATAAGGTTTCTGAAACTGACATGTCTATAAAGTCTTTAATCAGTTTTTTCATGCAGGGGATGCAGCAGCACACACATACTACCAGTAGGATCATTCCTACACAGATGGCAATCAGGATGTTCATCAGGATACTGCCCCATCCTCCAAACAATTTCTGGAAAAAGTCTGTCAATGGATTTGGTCCTGGTTTGGTCATTTCTGACACCTGCTGAATTACCTCAAGATGGTTGTCTATCTCGTGTTTGTGGTCATGAATATACGAACAGCACTCCTCCTGGATTCAAGCGCATGTACCTCCTCTCACCGCTAGGGTGAAGTCGAGAGCCATGCTGTTTTGAAACACTACAGTTCTCATGGCAGTCAGTTCATCAGTCACCAATTCTAGGACAGAAAAGGTTGCATTGCTCATTATTTCGAGAGGTTTAGACAATTTTCTCAGTTCCCAGATTGATTTAGTTGCTCCATATGCTGGCAGTACACCTGCCCACGAGATGATGGTATCATCCAAGTCCATATGTGACAGTCCATTTTTCCCTAAGCCCACAGCATGATGGTTTTTCCAGCCCACATTGATTTGCCCTACTGGATTGACAGGCTTCGTGATTTCTCGTCGAACATTCTGAATTTTCCCTTCAGGTAAAACTGCTGTGTGTCGTATGGCTGGAACCAGGTACCCCAAAAAACAACTGCCGAAGTAATTCTCCGGTAACCACTTATATGCTTTCCTACCACATACAAAGTAACAGTCTTCTACTTTAGTAGAAACGTTACTATGTCCTGGCTCTGGATGAAACATTTTTATGTCTATTATAGACAGTTGTCTATAAAGGTCAGCATTATGTTTTACTTCACCAGTTGTCCTATGCATCAGTTCAACAAATGAATCATAACTGGTGTTGCAATAGGATCCTATGTTATCAGGTTTAGTGTAGCATCTATAGGGAACAGTCACATTGCAATTGCTCCAACCTACCTGAACTGTATCATTTTTGTAAAAACACACAGTCCCCTTCTGTCAAACAGACAAGTGCAATGCTACTTTATCTTGTGATGTGACATCTGATGTATCATAAATTAAGTTTTTCCAGGTCTTGTTGGCTCCTAGGGGGCTGAAGTTAACAGTAACCCCCCAATATGCTGTTGGCAAAGCTGTGCAAATCCAGCAATTCGAAACATTGAAGGTCTCAGCATACACATATTTGATTGCCTGGTAAGTGTTAAAGTTTGGGTGCCACTTTGTGTGCCACTCTGCACGCTTGTTCAGTTCAGTTTGTGTGGCTATGAAAAGGAATGGCAACAGCAAAAAGATTATTGTCACTAGTACAGTCAACAGGATGGTTATGCAATACTTCTGAGGAAACGGTTGTTCTGCAGTTCTGTTTTCTCTGACTCTTCCGAATAGGTGCATTTGGATCTTACTGGATTCTGTCATCTTTATTTCAGACACATGTTCTTACTGTCTGCCCTAATAAGACCTTCAGCACCGATGGTTTCATCACTGGGGTTGAGACAGATCAGTCCTATTGATCTGACCCCATTTTGTAGCCAGACTTTGTGCTGAGGGCCCCAATGGAGAGGTAAGATTTTTTGTCCAGTTCAAAGTTTTTAACTAGTTTGCAGTGTGTCAGGTGGATCCACAAAGCTCGCTCTGATATCTTGACTGCAGTGAGTGTCGAAAGAAGCACCTGGTAGGGACCTTCCCACCTTGGCGACGACCAATTCTTCTTCTTGACAACTTTTATCCATACCCAGTCTCCGGGTGTCACTGCCACTTCTGATGTCTTGGTTTGTTTTCTATCTGAAACAGAATTTAACTGCAGCAAATGTTTAGAATTCAATAACTTTCTCATATATTCAGCTAGTGTGAAATCAGCTTCCTGGTCTGATGACATGAGAAGTTTCCACTGGGGTGTGTAGTAAGCCCTTCCAAATAATTTTTCAAAAGGAATCAATCCTTTTGCTGTAGGGACAGTTCTCATGCTCAACAGTGCCAGGGGTAAACAGTATAACCAGTTTTTTCCTGTCTCAGCTATTAATTTTCTCAATTTGTTTTTTAATATACCATTATGCCTTTCAACTAGCCCTGCAGATTGTGGATGGTATGCACAATGATTTTTTAAAGAAATACCAAAATGTTTACTTAACTGCTGTATGGTTTGATTTACAAAGTGTGTACCATTGTCACTGTAGATCCTTTCCAGAATGCCAAATCTAGGAATGATTTATTTGACAAGTACTTTTGCCACCGTAGCTGCATCTGGATTTTTGGTTGGAAAGGCTTCCACCCACCTGGAAAACATATCTACAATGACAAGACAATACTTCTTATTTATACATTTGTTCAATTCTATGAAATCCACACAGATAGTGTGAAACAGATATAGTGGTGTAGGGAAACTCCCTTGCTTGGGCTTTAACGCCCCTTGTGCATGATGTTTGTTACAAATCTGACACGGCAAACAAAATTTTTAGAGTAGTTTGTAAATCCGTACATTGTGAACACCTGGCTCACCAGCTGTACCATCCCCCCTGTTGAGACATGGCACTGCCCATGGCTCAACAAAGCTGCATATCGAAACAAATTAGAGGGTAGTATCAGTTTCCCTTCTCTAGAGATATACAGCCCCTTTTCGAGAATTGCTCCTCGTTTTACCCATCATTGTTTTTCAGCTTGCGTAGTGAGTGTCTGCATTGTTTTTAACATTTCTAAGTCTAAAATCTCAGAGGGCTGTAATTCCTCATTTAAAAGAAATCCTTCTGTGGCTGCTTGTTTTGCAGCTGTATCAGCTCTCACATTACCTTTTGAAATCCTATCTTGTTGCTTGGTGTGAGCTGTGCATTTACAAATGGCTACTTTCTGAGGTAACTGAATAGATTCTAAAAGATCTAAAATAAACTGTGCATGATTTATAGGTTTGCCAGTAGATGTTATAATTCCCCGTTTTTTCCACTGTTGCGCAAAAACATGTACAGTAGAAAAAGTGTACTGGCTATCAGTAAAAATGTTTACACATTTACCCTTTGTTAAGGTACGTGCCCATGTCAGGGTAATCAATTCTGCTGCCTGTGCAGATAAGTTGTGTGGTAAAGGTTTTGCTTCTATAATTTCAGTATCAGAAACTACTGCATATCCTACTAGGTTCTGTCCTGCAGGACCCCTTTTGCACGAGCCATCCACGTAGTATGTCACCTCGGCATCATCCAAGGGGACATCCGTGAGATATTTTCTAGGTAGTGTCTTTTGCTCAATTACCTGCAGGCAGCGGTGCGGTGTGCCATCTGCAGGGGTCGGGAGCAGAGTAGAAGGATTCAAGGTTGTGTATCGCTCAATTGTCATATGAGGTTGGCTCAACAATATAGTCATACAGGAAAGATGCCTAGCAGGGGAAAGATATGCCACCTTTTCTTGTAGTAAAATAATCGTGACTGCATGAGGTACTCTCAAAGTGAAAGGGTGGAACAACACTACTGAGGCTGAAGCCTGTACTACCATTGCAGCTGCAACTACTGCTTGTACACAGTGGAGTAAGGACCGTGCCACTGAGTCTAGTTGTGATGAGTAGTAAGCAATGGGGTGTTGCTTATCCCCATGCTGTTGTGTTAACACTGATGTCATGTAACCCTGCTTACAATCTACAGTTTGGAAAAAACGTTTATGGTAGTTTGGTAATCCCAGAACTAATGAGGACGCTATTAACTGCTTCAGTCTGCAGAAAGCAGATTCTGCTTCTGGTGTCCATTGTAACAAATCCTGCACTGCCATAGGCTTCTTATATATAAGGTCAGTCAGAGGTGCAGATTCCAAAGCATAGTTTGGAATCCAGCTCCGGCAAAATTAGTTGTACCCAGGAAGGACATCATTTCCTTCTTGGTAGTGGGTTTTGGTGCTTGCAAAATTGCTATTTTTCTGTCCTCATCTAATGTTCTACCTTCCTTGGATATTACATATCCCAGGTATTTGACTTGTTTTTTCCAAAGCTGCAATTTACTTTTATTTACCTTATGTCCTTCAGCGGCTAAAAATCGTAGAAGTGCTATGGTATCTTCTCTACAATCCTGCTGGGTGGGGGCTGCTAGCACGATGTCATCAACATAAAGTAAAATCTGACTGCCTCTTGGTGGGGTGAATCCCACCAAGTTGCTTGCCATTTCTTGTGAGAATATTGTTGGACTTTCACAATATCCCTGTGGTAGTCATGTATATGTATACCTTTTCCCCTGAAATGTGAATGCAAACCAATACTGGCTACCAGGGTGTATCGGTATCGAAAAGAATGCATTGCTGATGTCTACCATGGAAAAATACTTCTGTTGAGGTTTTAAATCATTCAACAGGGTGTGTGGGTCTGGCACCGTATGTGCCCTTGGTATTACTGCATCATTTACTGCTTGTAAATCTTGGACCATACGCCATTTTCCATTTGCTTTTTTGACTGGAAATAAGGATGTGTTACATGGTGAATCAGGAGATTCTACTAGTATCCCTCCTTTAAGTAAGGCTGCTATAATAGGCTTTATCTCTGCCTCTACATCTTTTCTTAAGGGATACTGTCTTTTTTGTGGTCTGAATGCTGACTTTGGCGTGATAGTAACTGGTCCCGCTGTACGAATGAGTCCTACATCTGATTTTTCTGTTGACCAGAGGGTCTCTGGTATATTTTGTAAGGCATTTTCTTCCTCCTTTAACAGGAGTGTCATTCAGCTGTCCTCACCAGACTGCAAGTGCACAGCTGGGTTGGTCTGAGTTATCCAATTTAACTTTTGTATTTGTATTCCCTGTTCTGACAGTTTTAGTTCTGTTTGTTTTTCCCATCTTGTGACTTTTTTTCCTAGGTCTGCCCATTTTATATTTCTGTTTTTGGTTAAGCTAACATGTGGTAATCGATAAGATTTATAAAGTGCAAAGAACTCCTGGGGCAATGAACAACAGGCTACACTGTTCCCTTCTGTGTCCCAGTACAGGTTACGCAATACCAATCTGTTTGCATGATTCTTAAACAATTCTTGCTCGTATTCCTTATCAGGTCCTGGTGTGTTACAATAATACAGGGTGCAGTGCAGCAGGTGCTGCTTATCAATGTCAAGGGAGGGGAACTTGCTGATGGCTACATTCATTAACTCTTTGGTCACAGTCCCTGGACCAGTCGTAACCAAGTCCTGGCTGTACCAATAAAACATTTCACCCTCTGATTGCACTGCAAAGGTATCAATTTGTCGCTGTGCTTCCATACCCTGCATGGTTGGGACTACTGCTATACCAAATAGCTGCATGAGGTCTCTGCCCAAGAGGTTTACTGGGCATTTTGCAGAAACAACAATTTTGCTTTTTTGTGTCAATCCTGAAACTGGATCAGTTATTGCAATGTTACGGGAGAGAGGCTCCCGATACAGCTGTCCATTAGCTGCTTTGACTAGTATATAATCAGGTGACTCTGTGTTTTCTGGCAGTTTGGAGGGATGTATCAGGGTTTGTGATGCCCCTGAGTCACACAAGAATTTGACTTCCCTCCCTTCTACCAAGAGTGTAACTTCTGGTTTTGTGTCTGCTAAACAAAACTCCAAGCTCAATAAAGCTAGGTCTAATATTTCATTTTCTTCATTGTCACTAACTTCCTGCACTTCCTCTACTCCCTCTATCACATTCTCATTTGTCCTTTCTTCGCTAGCCCCTTTTAGTGATTCCTGACTACCATATAGTCAGTCCTCACCCTCCTTGTCTTCCGTTGTTGCCTTCTTGTTTTTCTTGCAATCCCTTGCCAAATGTCCCTTTTTACTTTCGCCCTTCAAAGTCCTCTGATCGTTGATCAGATTGTTTGTTTCCCTGTGCATTTTTTTCCCTTTTTTCCAGACTGTACTACATAAACTTCTGCTCCATCTTCTACAGAAAATACTTGAGCTTTTTTGTTTTCTATTAAAATGCCTTTTGGCATGCCTAGCATATTCAAGTAATGATTGTAACCTGCTTGTATGGTGATCTACCATGTGTTTTGTAATAAAACTGCTTATAGGTGCAATACTGCCCTTTAAAAATGCATTCTTTAACTGCTGTTCATATGGGGAATCTTGGGTTTGATCTTCAGGAACCTGCATTCCACAGTGGTTATTAAAACACTCTAATAGTCGGGCATAATACCGATCAATCGTTTCACCTTCTTGTTGGATGCATTGATTAATGCAAGTCCAGTCTGCCCTAAGTTTCCATTTTTCAGAGATGCGGTCTGTAAGACCTTTTACTCTGGTGTCTAATTCTGCACTGCTATGTGGGAGGGGTCTTTGTGCAGCATCACGGGGATTTCAGTTTTCACTAATCATATACCAATTTGGCCCTACAATTTGTCTAACTACCTTTTCTACCTCTTCTCCATTTAAGTTATAACTCAGCCTCATTCCTTGTAAATCTTCTGAGAATTTTCTAAAATTAACCTTTGGATGGGGAATTCTCTCAGTGGCTTTCCGGATATCCTCCGGAGTCCAAGGTCTATACACTAAAATAGTTGGGTCCTGATTGTCTTGACCTGCCTGAGGGTTGGGTAGTTCTATATGTGGACATATTTCTTCTTCTTCACTTATAGATCGTGAATTCTTAACCATTTGCCATAACTCGATGCCTTCATCTGAGTTACCTGCCTTTGTTCGAGACCTGGTCTCAATGGGATCTATAATTTTAGTCAGTTTTATTTTCATAATATCTCTATCTTCAGTGACCACAGGATATCGTGGGGGTGGACTAACCTGTTCACTTGCTTCATATTCTGGTAAGGGAGGCGGAGGTGCTGATGCTATTACTAAGTTATTATCCTCCTTATCTAAAAATATTGCTTTTGAATTTTTGTTCTTTTGTTCCCTATGGTTTACTTCCTCAATTCACCTGTGTGCCTGAGGAATTCCTAATTTACGTTGCTTTTTACCCAACCTTTGGAATCGGTTTTGAGTTGTTTGACAAGTTTGATAAGCGAGGATTTTTCTAATTTTCTGTCAAATTCATACTTATTAACCCATTTTGAATAATATTTAATGTTGTCGGCACGCTGCGACTGCATGTATTTTGCGTCTTCTGTTAACAGCACATTTTGGGGTCTTTTTGTGCAATTATTACCCATTTTGTTCTACCCTTTGATGGTTACATAACTTTTTTTAATTTTTTAATGTGGTACCACGGATTTTGTTATAGTCTCTTCAGAATGACTGCCTACTTATTCTGTTTCTCCTGATCTATGACAAGACAGTAATCTTTTTTGTCCCTGACCTGTAAGAAAATAGTTTAACAAAAACAAGACACATCTAGTCCCTGATCTAAAACAGAAAACAGAAAAAAGTAGATTCACCTTACCTGAGCCCACGTGATTGAACACCAATTCACGGAGACCCGTCCTTCAGTCGTAGATCAGAAAGTGGCTGGCCTCTTTTGAACGACAATTCAGTCAGAGGACTTTTCAGATAAGAAGAACCAATTTGGTTTCTTCCCCGTACGGTTTCAACCACCTGGCCTGTCTGATCCGAGGTGAAGAGAGGGTTCCGGACCGGCACTATGCCAGGGAAATCCTATGGCTAGGCTTGTAAAGACCCCAGGGACATTAGCCTAGTACACATCTATGAACCTAAGAAATAATAAATAAGGACATAGGTAAGTTACAGACTCTTGACCCAAACCAGTTCAGTTTTGTCAGGGGCATATTCTGCCAGCTTAACTTGGCTGACTTATTTGAAAAGGTTACTGTAGCAATGGATGAGGGGAAATCAGTCCACTCTGTATATCTAGACTTCACAAAGGCATGCAAGACCATTGGGCACTTAGGTATTGTTGATAAACTCTGTTAGCTAAATGTTAATCCCCATATAACTCACTGGATAGTAAACTAGCTCACAAATAGAACCCCAGAAATTATAGTAAGTGACTCTTCCTCCTCTAAAACATCTGTAACTGCGGGTGCATCCTTGGCCCATTCCTCTTTGGCATTTATGTCTTGGAGGTCATAGCTAATGCAAAGTGTTTAAAGATGACCAAGATTGTAGATGACTATAAACTTGTAGCCATCAAACCCTCTCCAGAGGGCACCAAGATCTTCTAAGAAGTCCTTTCTCAAAAAAAAAGCAGTGTCTCAACCATGGGCTAACACTAAATGCCACAAAATGTGTAATAGTTTCTTTTGCGAGCATAGTGTCTCCTGTAACTATCACGTTGACAACACATCCCCGAAAACTGATCCAATAGTTAGGGACTTGGAAGCCTAGGTAGACCACAAGCTGTCCTTCAATCCCCATTTATCCACAATTGTAAGAAAGTACAGTAGTTAGTAAGGGTATTGCATCTGTGCCCAAGGATGTGATCATTAAAATAGGAATAATCAAGACAAAATCAAGGACATCTGATTATCATAAAATTTGAAAAAAATACCTGATAAAACCAGAAATGGACATCTCAGTGTTGTGGAACATTCTGAGACAGTTTCAAGTCTTTTGGAGATATAAAATTAATGACACATGAATTGTTTCAGCAATGCTCATATTTATATGGACATGATTAAATGAAGTATTTAGGTGTATGTATTAAAAATGATTCTGTCATGGCAGCTAAGGATATGTAGGAAGAGACTAAACAAAAGATAATGGAAAAACTGGGACACTGGAAGCTCTTGTTTATGGATATGGATAGCAAGATACAAACAATGAATGTCAAAAGAAAAAACTTCAAAGACCAATTCACGTTAGGTTCAAGCAAGGCACCCTTTATTACTTGCAGCAAGGAGACAAAGCATGTAGGCACAAGATTTGTCTGAATGATTAATGATTAGTAGGTTATACTTATACAATTATCCAAACCACACTATCGAAACTGAATAAATCCAAACAACAAAGCCAGTAGATTTTTCCTTTTATTAAAACACACCAAAACCTCTCTAGCGCCTCGGCTTAACAGCCTTCCAGGAGATGATACAAACAGATAAAAATATCTCTTATAAAAATACATCAATCACGTTAAAATTTACCAATAAAACAATTAACCAATTTCATCAACACTTTACAAAAGAAACTTCCAATTACACTCCTGATTTAATCCACCAGGAAACAAAGTGTCATACTTTAAAATAAAAACTGCTTCTTTCGACAATAATTTATTTTTTAGACACATAGTGTCTATAGCTGAAACTTGTTCCAAAATAGTGCCTTTTAGTCCTTCACATGACCCTCCATGTACTTCCTAAAAATGGGTAGCTACAGGGCTTTCTAATTTTTTATTCCTTATATCACGAATATGCTCTTGTAGTCTAATCTTAAAAGACCTCTTACTTTCACCAATATAAAATAAATTACATGGGCATTTAAGAGCATAAGTAATACCCACTGTGTTGCAAATATATTCCTTTATTGATCTATATTTTATACCATTAATTTTATCAAAATATTTCACTACAAATGGACAAAAAGAACAATTGTCACATGCCCAGGTACCAACCCTACTAATTTCATAACTTATATTAATACCTGGTAAAGAAAAACTAGCATGAACTAACATGTCTTTTAAGTTACGACCTCTCTTAAAAGAAATCAGAGGTAAATGACATATATTATTCAATTTATATCTTCCTTCTCTCAAGAATGGCCAATAGTATTTTATAACTGCTATAATGTCATCAGACAATACATTATATGATGTAATAAAATAAATTTTGTTACACTTTTGGTCTGATTTTTCATAAAATGAACTAATATTATATTTATTCTGACATTTAGTATCCATTTCTGTACAACATAATTTTTCTAAGGCTTTTCTAATTGTTTCCATAGTATATCCTCTATTTTTGAACATCCGACAGGAGTTCAAAATTTCTCTTTCTAGAATGTCCGGCTCATTACAAAGCCTGCTTACTCTTAACAATTCCCCATATGGCAAAGAATTCATAATATGTACCGGGTGGCAGCTACGTCCATCCAGGAAATGTCCACCATCATCAAATTTTCTATGTATTCTGGTGTTAATTTTTTTCTGTTCCACATTTCCTTTTAATATTAAATCTAAAAAAATAACTGAATTTCCACTCTGTAGGCCTTCAAATTTTAAACCTAACTGATTAGAGTTCAAAAAATTCACAACATTAATTATTAACTCTCTACCTCCTTTACATAAAAAAATTAAATCATCTATAAACCTAAAATAATGAGTCACATACTTTTGAAAAAATCTAACCTATACAAAAAAGTAACTTCAAAGTAACCCATAACCAAATTGGCATACATGGGGGCAAATGGTGCCCCCATGGCAGTGCCTTGTATTTGTTGGTATATTTCCTGATTAAACTCAAAATAATTATTAACTAAACTAAAATGAATTAATTCTATAATATAATTTGACATAGGACTATTTCCCAGAAAAAATTCAAGAGCTTTTAAACCTATAGAATGTCTAATACTGGTATACAAACTCTTGACATCCAGCACTATCCAAAAACATTCTTCATCCCAGACTACATGCTTAATTTTATCTAAAAAATCGAAAGAGTCTTTAACATAAGAGTCTAAAGTAATCACAAATTTAGATAAATAATAATGTAGCATAATTCCGATATTGTGTAAGAAATAATTTGTAGCTGCCACTATAGGGCGACCTGGTGGATTTGTTATGTCTTTATGCACCTTAGATAGGCAGTAAAATTTAGCCATAGTACACTTTTCTATGTTAAATTTAACATCTACATCTTTTTTAGACAAATAACCAAGTCTATAGCCTTTCATTATAATATCTCTAAAGTTTGTTATGGCTAGCTCATATTCCGCAATACTCGATATTTTATACACTTCTTTTGCATTCAAATGACTCATGCACATTTGTAGGTATTGTGAAAAGTGTAACACCACTATTTTATTACCCTTATCTGAGGGTTTAATGACTAAATCATTCCTTTTAGTCAAACTTTGTAACGCTGACCACTCTCTTTTACTTAGATTATAATTTATTATATTTCTATTCCTTTTAAATTTGAAAAAAAGATTATCCACTGAATGATGTACCATGGCTGAAAAGTGAGAAATTCCCTCATGTTTAAAAGGTGGAATAAAAGTACTTTTAACTGGTACTTTTGCAGTATCTATTAAACAATAAGCATTCATTTCATCACTATCCGAACAAAAAGACTCGCATGTAAAAATCTTTCACTTAATTCAGAATCACTTTGGACACTTTCAATTTGCACAGACACATTTTTATCAAACTAATTAGACAAATGTAACTTATGTATCAATTGAAAAATGTCTATACAAGTAACATGTTTTCTGAGAAGTGCTGTAGGTATAAATTTTAGGCCACAGCCTAACACCACCATTTCACATTCACTTAAACTGTGACCAGATAAATTCACAACAGCATTACATCCTACATTTTCCACAACATTTTCCAATGACAATAGCACATTACACACATCAATATTTAGTCCGTTTTTGGAGGGTATCATACCTCTGATATTGTCTATCTCTGTAGTTGTCTGTACGCCCTCTTTTCCTCGTACAGTAATCTCTTTGGTTCCGAAAATTATTAGGTAAATAATCAGGATCTTGTGCCCTAGGTAATGAAGGAAAGTTAGCTGTATCTTCTTCTGATTCACCCATACTACTGATTGCCTCAGAAGATACAAAAGAGACACTTTGTTTCAAATTAGTTCCATTTCCACGCTGACACTTCTGTTGTTTCTGCTGAACTAATTCCTTAAAGGCATAGCCACTGTTGTAATCACGGATGTCTCTTTCCAACTTACTGATTTTCCTTTTTATAATGTCATTAGAAACTTCTTCTAATTTAACATTATAATAACTGCCTAGTATTAAAGTAAACTGTTCAGAATTAAATTGTACAGTTAAATTATTACAGCAACTTTCTATGTCTTTCTTAATTTTCCGTTGTTTCACAGTGTCTCTTTCAATAAGAATGTGTAACCATTCTGTCACACATTTGTGAGCCGCCTGTGCCCACCTAACTTCAAATTGTTTATCAGTAGCATCAGTAACATCAAAAGGGGTGGTAGGTGTTTTAACAAAGCGTAACCCTCTTGGTGTTATATCTAGGTCAATGTATCATTGTAGACTCAAGATATTAAAGTGCAATGAATTCTCTTTAAATAACATTTTTTCAAGAGAATCTAACGATCGCTGAATTTCCACTGAAACATTCACCACATTAGGCTGACCCACACATTGAAAGGGGTTATGTGATCTTCTATTACCCCCTTCTTTCAAAATTCATTCCCAGTTTTTAACAGTTTCATTACTTTTAGAACCAGGAATACCTTCAGATTGCATATCTCTCGCTTCTCTCACTTCTCGAACTTCTCAAACATCTCTAGGAGAACCCAGGAATTGTTCCATAGTGGTTTGTCCATGTTCCATTCCTTCTTCCCAAAACATACGGGGTAATTGTAGAAAGGAAGAGTCACTGGCCATGAAAATATCCAAACCACACTATTGAAACTGAATAAATCCAAACGACAAAGCCAGTAGATTTTTCCTTTTATTAAAACACACCAAAACCTCTCTAGCGCCTCGGCTTAACAGCCTTCCAGGAGATGATACAAACAGAGAAAAATATCTCTTACAAAAATACATCAATCATGTTAAAATTCACCAATAAAACAATTAACCAATTTCATCAACACTTTACAAAAGAAACTTCCAATTACACTCCTAATTTAATCCACCAGGAAACAAAGTGTCATACTTTAAAATAAAAACTGCTTCTTTCGACAATAATTTATTTATTTTTTTTTTCCTTTTCTTTTGTAAAGTGTTGATGAAATTGGTTAATTGTTTTATTGGTGAATTTTAACGTGATTGATGTATTTTTATAAGAGATATTTTTCTCTGTTTGTATCATCTCCTGGAAGGCTGTTAAGCCGAGGCGCTAGAGAGGTTTTGGTGTGTTTTAATAAAAGGAAAAATCTACTGGCTTTGTCGTTTGGATATACTTATACAGTTCTCTTCCTGTCACACAGAAAATGTTACATTCTATTGCTGACGTAGTTAGACACAGCTTTCTGTATGTTCTACAGAAAATGTTGCTAGACTTATTGCTGACCAAGTTTAAAATATCTGCTGTTCTGTAAAACATTTTGAGAAAAACAACCTGGCCTTGGGTTTATGTCAGTCCATTTCAACATTTCAATTCTTCTATTGTACTGTTCTAATACATGTGTTACATTTTACCTAGATTCAAGGTACATTTCTAGCTTTAGTACAAGTAATGCTGACTACGGTTTAAACTTTCAAGCATCTATTGTTTTCTTTATCAATAGCTTCTAGCAGCTGCATGTTTTCTCAAGGCATAAGCAGAAATGAATATCCCTTTGTTAAGTTTCATGACATTAGCAGAAATGAATTACATCTTGTTATTTTCATGACATTAGCAGAAATAGAATGCTTCTTGTTAAGTTTCTAATGGCTGTGCAGATTCATGCAGTGTGAACAGAATAAATGTATTAACCCTTTTAAATCTCGAATGCACTAAATGCACTAAGCATGCATATTACTATTACATATTTTTCTAACAATGAACATGTGTTAAGTCCCTTTAGTTTTATATACAGGTCAGACATATTTTTATCAACCAAATGAGAGGTTGTGGACAGTAATTAATAAAGAGTTGAAGGATTTTATCAGAGAGGGGGAAGAGGGCAAGTGGGATAAGTCGATCCTTCCAATAGAGCAAGGTGGTTTAGGATTACCTGATTTGAAGGGTATTTTATAGATACATGATGAAGGCTCATTTACATAAAACAAGCAGAAAACTATAATTCAAAGTGGAAAGGGATGATGATGATGACGGTGATGAAGGGGGGTTAATCCAAGAAATAAAGAGAAAGTGAGGTTTTGGATGAAGATCTGTAAGGACAATAACAACAGCCATACAAAATATTATAATTCAGAAAGTAACAGGAAGTATTCTAAGAATTAAGCCAACATGAGAATGGAGAAAGGAGAGTCTGCCAATAAGGATGACTGCAATTTGGGGTACAGAGATTAGGCAAGAGGTGCTGAAATTTACTAGAGAAAACTGGCAAAGGAACTAAGGTATTGGGAGCAAATAAATAATAGACTCTGAAGAGGCCATGAAAACATTTGGACTGCAGGCTACAGAATGCCTTCCCTACTGGGGATTGGTGTCAGAGTATAGGCAAAGATAAAGGGATAGGGAAATCCTAAGTGAAAGGCATGCTCTGTAAGCATATTTAGTTGAATCTAGAACAGAAGCTGCTGTTAAAAAAATGGTAATTAGTAGGCCATATAAAATAATGCACAGTAACTATAAGAATCAAACAGAAGAGGTTAGAAAAGGTTGGGAAGAGAGACTGGATAAGCAATTCACAAGGAAACAACGGGAAGACAGATGTATGGTTCCCAAATATGCTACAAAGTCGAGAAGATTTAGTTTTTTTTCTTGGAAGTGTTTTCACATGTATGTTTATACCCCAAGCAGGCTCAAAAGAATTTTTCATCAGGTAGATGGCAAAGGTTGGAGGTGTGATTGGTTAGAAAGACATAACAGGGAACATGTGTTTTGGTAGTGCATCAATTGTCAGACTATAAGAGTACTGTGTCATAAATATTGGGTGAGCAAATGGGTTTAACCAAGGAAATGTTTTTTGAGTTGGGATACAGGATTTGAATTGCATAGACCTAGTAAGAACTTGTTACATATAATTCAGTTGGCTGCCAAAACAGTAATTACTAGAAAATGGAAATCAAAGAGTACACCAACTGTGTGTTGAAGTAGTGAATATTGTAACAGAGATAACAGAGCTGGAACTGAGATCTTTAAAAAATTGTAGGGGCAAATTACATAAAAAAATAGGAAATTGTGGGAACAATACATGCAGAATAATGTTTTGGAGGAGTATATGTGAAGTTTAATGAAGACGAATTAACTGATTTATGTAATGTGTGATGATATTTGTATAAATGTGAACATGTTAGCATAGATTGATTCTTTTATATAAATGTGTGCTTGCATATGCCTTAAGTGATAATTCAACAAAGGTGTTAAAAATTTGAATACCAAATAACATATGACTCTTCCCACATTCCACTAGGAATGTGGGATGCTACTCAAAAACATTTTTAAAAACAGGGAGTGACAAAATAATGGAAAATATAACCACAATATTAAAGAGACAGTGTATAATATGTAGACTTGAATGAACTCCATTGCAAAATTCTACCAAACAAGATAATTTATTTTCGCTTCTAAAAATAGATGTAAGATGTGCACCCTCTTTCATTAAATTATTGTTGCTACTAGCATGTTGCCCATGTAGTCTGGTTTTCTGTGTACTAGACAGTTTCAGAAATCATGTGTGATTAGGGGAGATTCAAAAAATTGTTAGAAGGTATAAGTGAAGCCTTAAAATTAGGACATACTGCCAAAAATAGCTACATCATATGTCAGTGTAAATCAGGTCTGAAAATAAGAACATTCCTCCAATACAGTGACAGCTGAGAGGTCTCTTATACACCTACTGACACCCCATCCCTCTGGTGGGACATGGCTCTGTTATGTCATACATCTACTGACACCCCATCCCTCTGGTGGGACCTGTCTGTGTTATGTCATACATCTACTGACACCCCATTCTGCTGGTTTGACATGGCTCTGTTATGTCATACATCTACTGACACCCCATTCTGCTGGTTTGACATGGCTCTGTTATGTCATACATTTACTGACACCCCATTCTGCTGCTTTGACATGGCTAATTTATGTCATACATCTACTGACTCCCCGTTCTGCTGGTTTGACATGGCTGTGTTATGTCATACATCTCCTGACACCCCATTCTGCTGGGTTGACATGGCTCTGTTATGAGGCAGGTAGAGGCCATCAGATGTGACATGTTGTAAGCACCACCTTGTCAATACAATTTTCCTTCCCAACAATGTCTCAGCATAGAATTTCAGCATCTCAGGAGCACATCCTCAGTGTTCCCAATGTAGGGTAACTTTTTGGGGTAAGTTTTCCTTGTTCATCCCTCCCTCTGTCTCCATTATTATTATTTATTGAGAGCATTTCTTTTTCTTTCTGGTTATGGGTTGCATTACTTCAGCTCCTGTAGGTCCTTGTATCTCTGTACGGTACAGAAGGTTTGAGACTTGTTTAACTGCCCCATATTTTAGCTGACAAAGGAATCAGGACATCTGAATCTCAGTAGCACACTATATTCTTCTGCTTTGACATCACTTCATGACTATGCTCAATACAGTATGTGCAGCTACTACTATCCCCAGCAGGCTTTGTAGCACCAATTGTTTTTCCCGTGCAACCAGATGCCTTTTTCTCTCTGAACTGAACTGGTACATTTTTAGTGATATTCTTCTCAGAGTAATAAATGCAGCCTTTATGAAATATTACTTTTATGTGACTTGATGGATTGCACAGTGTACCACAGCATCACCAAGGGATACCTGGACTTTATGAATAACACACACTGACTGGGTGGTGTCACACACATCAAACAAAATGCATGCAGTGTACATATCAGGCCATGATGTTCAATACATGGTAATAATATGTCATGGCATTCATATAGTAACAATGTTACACAGAATAAACATCATTATGCATAAGGTATACATAATCAGGCCATGCTGTTCAATGCATGCCAAAAATGTGTTATGACATTTGCACATTAACAATGTTGCACAGAATAAACATCATATGCATGCAATGCGCATATCAGGCCCTGCTTTTCAATGCAAGCTAACAATGTGTCATGACATTCCTGCAGTAACAATGTTACACAGAACAAGCATCATATACATGAAGTGTACATATCATGCCATGCTGATCATTGCTTGCTAACAATGTGTCATGACATTCATACACTAACAATGTTACACAGAACAAACATATGCATGCAGTGTACATATCTGGGCATGCTGTTCAATGCATGCTAACAACGTGTCATGACATTCATACAATAACAATGTTACACAGAACAAACATCAAATGCATGCAGTGTACATTTAGGCCATGCTGTTCCATACATGGTTGAGTGATGCCATACATTAAACATCCCCATGTTTACCACATTAAAAAGAAGGAGCAGTGGGTCACAGTTTTTATCTTGTGCACAGGTGGCTAGGGACAAAATGACACCTGTCTGTCTACAGACACTGGCTGTGGGTCATATCACAGGAGTCCAAGATGGGGTCTGACAAGGTGGTGGCTATTTTGTGGCATATACTATTTTCTTCTGTGAAGGAGTTGGGGGCTCCACTGTGTGACAGTAGCTTGATATGCTGCATGCATTCTCAAAGCACAAAGCAAAAATTATTCTGTGTCATACACAGTTTCCTCCTGTGATGTGTTCGACATGCCTGTATGTGACGAGAACCTGTAGCCACTCTGCTGGCTTGATATACTATGACACATAGACCTCCCTGATAGGGGTCATATCTGGCTAAAAGTTAATGTTGTGGATGTGCTTACCTGTGTGTGGTGCTTGGTGCTATTCAGCTGAGAAATGCAAGAAAAACTCACACAGGCTAGCTACTTGCAAACATTGCTTTGTATTCAGATGCATTGGTCTGACTTCACATGTTCTGTTCTAGCAATATTGCACTACGGGTTCACTATGAAATTTCAAAATCCCAAAATCTCGAGTTTCAGAATATCGAGCTCAGAATCTCAAGATCTTAGAATCTCTAAATTGTGACCCTCCCAAAACACCAATCATCACACCAAAACATGTGTATGCAGGGGGGTGAGTGCATGGCTGTTCTGTGTATACTTTCATGCACTACATAGTGCATAGCTGTTCTGTGTATACTATCATGCACTACATAGTGCATGGCAGTTCTGTGTATAATTACATGTACTTTTTGGCATGCATTCCTTTATACAGATTTATCTATTTGCACAGTTACACTGCATGGCTAAGTCCACTTGCATATTTGCTGCCTGGTTTATTTATATACCCTGTAGAGCAGCTATCTGCCCATAAGTGCTACATGTTTTCATTTGGACATTCATTTAGACATTTCTGATGACAATGCACAATTCTACTCTGCATTACAAAGCCTTCACAGACATGCTGTACATATCTATAAATAGCATCCATGATTTCTTCTGACAACTTAGCATAACCTAGACATGTTAAATGATATAGTTTTTGATGACCTGATGTCAAATGAAATGGAGAGAATGCCACATACTGTTATAAATGGAACATAAAAGATGCAAAATTATGCCTGAGAGTAAAATCTCTTAAATATGAGTCTAGAGACTCATATTGCTGTAGAAGAAAAGCTGATTTAGAAATATTTAGATGCAGAGATTTTTATTTTCAGTTATTCAAGGGAACAAACAGCCTTTATTAGAAACCGTTAAGTTGTTATACATCAATCTCCAGCTCTTCTCCTGAAAGCAAATTGTAAATTTACTTACAAAAGTAAGAAGCAAAGTTTCTTATAGTTCAAATATTTGCAAATCATCAGAGATTTCGTATGTGCGTGTGTGCGTGTGTGTGTCTGTGTGTGTGTCTGTGTGTGTGTGCGTGTGCGTGTGCGTGTGTGTGCATAAATACTTAATCAGACACTAAGTGCAGACTTTCCATTGTGGTTGGGTTTGGTTTAAAACAAAAGACAGAAGTGTTACATATCATAGAGTAGTAGACTTACAGAGCAACTAAGCAGAAATGTAAGACAAATGTTAGATCAGCAAAAAAACACTGATCCCACTGGTAATAGAGTGAAAGCCTTAACATTCTAAAATGTCTCATCCAGGAAGATATCAAGAACATTTTAAATAAGAGCCAAGCCCGCCCTGTTTTTGCTTACTTTATCATTTTCTGTTGTTGTATAATACATTAATATATAAATTAGAAATAAAAAATTAGGATGATGCACTTTTATTGAAAAGGTTTCAGTAAATAAGACTGCATGCTTGGAATATAACAAAGAGTTTCACTTAATGTTCTTTGCAGGTTTTTGCATATGGTGGATCAATGCCATGTTACTTTCTGATTTACATAACAGCAGCACGAAGACACGGGGATAAGTCACTGAATCATGGCCAAGGAAAATTCATCTCTTCCACTGAAATAAAATTATGCAAAATGCAATTAATCATTTTAAAGGTCTATAAGGCACATCATAACTGAAGATTAGGAACATTAAGCAAACTACAGAGCTGTAGAGGCTGATGTGTTTCAGTGGTGAGCATGCTATCTTTGGAGTGCCTGCTCAAGACAAGCCGTGGGCAGTAGTTACATGTCTTTGTCTATGCATGCCCACTGTGTGATTT
The DNA here is from genome assembly GCF_019279795.1 of Protopterus annectens. NCBI lineage: Eukaryota > Metazoa > Chordata > Ceratodontiformes > Protopteridae > Protopterus > Protopterus annectens. Next base: position 693,150,072 of record NC_056736.1, read on the forward strand.
TCACAGGTCCATATACACATAATATTAGGGTTTACCTTTAGAAAGGCGATCCACACTCGTGCAAACAGAAATTGTTCGAAAGGCTATTTGCAAAGTTTGCAAATGTCGAAAGAAAAAAGGTTCAAATGTGCAATGAGCGAATGCACAGTGACATTCGCTCATTGCAAATTTAACATTGTGGGGTGGATTGCACTATAGTGGGGATCGGAAAATGGTCCCTTTCCCCACTGTAGTGCAATCTTGGAGTTAGAATATTAAAGTAGGGGGGTGTGGGGGGCACAGCCCCCCATATGGGGGGTGCAGGGTTGCTTGCCCCCTGCTTTACACTTCTTTTTCTTTTTTGTTCGACATTAATGTTCGAAAAACAGCGAGTCTGCTTTTTGATTTGCTGTTTTTTGAACATTAAGGACTATCAGTGTTTTCACTTTCATGGTTACGAGTCGCTCATATGAGCATTCGGACCACTGTAAATCGCCTTTATAAAGGTAAACCTAATATTAGTGTACTAAAGAGTCAACTTATATAGGTGAGGAAAGATGAGTAAGCCATTGCAGTTTTAGTATTTCCAGTCATTGTTTTATTACAGTGCACAGAAAGTAGGCTCATGTTCCCTTTTACTGCACAGTAGCTTTTACATGTAGATTACATATTTATATACAGAAAGACATGATAATCATGTTATTAAGAATGTGAGTGTTGCCTTAAAACAAAGAGTTTAAATATGAAGCAGAAATGAATGTCTCAATTACAAAAAGAAAAGAAAAGCACTTGCTTCAGGAGGTTTTGTTTTTGGTGATACTTTTAGTGGTATACCTGATTTGATGGTTTGCTTAGTTTGGTGTGATAGTTACATACATGATATGACCGAATGTGGGCTTCTGTGTGTTTTGTATTTGCATATGCAATAGGATTTACAGGATAAGTTTTGGTTAAATTTTTATGTTGTCTATTTTTGGTAATTATTGTTTAGGGGTGTATATGTATTTTGAATGGGTTGGTGTTAGATTATGATCTGGATTTTTGATTAAATTTGGCATTATTACTTTTTTAAGTTGCCAGGCACAGTACTACTGCAGTTCATATAAAATCTCTGTGTCCTGTTTGTTTCTATATTTTAATTTATACTGAAATATAGAAAGGGCTGTGCACTGGTGCAGCAGTCAATGTTGTCACCTCACAGCAAGAGCTTCTCTGGTTCATTTCTCAACTGAGGTCTCCCTGCGTTTGTGAGGGTTTCCTCCAGGTGCTTCCATTTCCTCCCACATTCCAAACATGTGACTGGAGCATTTCTCTCTGGACCTCCACTGAAAACAGGTCAACAAATGTTAAAATTAAAAAAATAAAATATCCAACACTGGGTAATTGTGAAATTGACATAAAAAAAGTACAAGGAGCAAAGCTCCCACACATATATGCAGGGTGTTACTGTACTGGAAGAATGCTTATTTAGGTGTTTTCTTTTTATTTTATTTTTAAGAAATGCTTTTTCCACACACGTGCAAAAGTGTGCATGTATGCATATATATGTATAAATAAATATATATATATATATATATATATATATATATATATATATATATATATATGTCTACTACCGTAGATTGAATTACACTATTTTGAAATACGATAGTAGTGTCCTACTAACGCGAAAGTGCACTTCAACGAAAGTGCACTTTCGCAAAAGTCATTAAGTCTAACGGGACATTTCCTGAACTGTGGTGTGGTAGTGATGGACCTTAGGGTTAGGGCTTGGGTTAAGGATAGTGGATAGCTAGTAGGGCTATCCACTATCTTTAACCCAAGCCCTAACCCTAAGGTCTGTGACTACCGCACTACAGTACAGGAAATAGGTCCATAACTACTGCTCGGTGGAGGAAATACAATTTCCTGCACTGTGGTAGTCACAAACCTTACGGTTAGGGCTTGGGTTAAGGATAGTGGATACTAGCTATCTACTATCCATTACCCAAGCCCTAACCCTTTGTTCCTTCTTGTGACTTTCGCGAAAGTGCACTTTCGTTGAAGTGCACTTTCGTGTTAGTAGGACACTACTATCGTATTTCAAAATAGTGTAATTTCGATCTACGGTAGTATATATACACGTATATGTGTGTGTGTGTGTGTGTGTGTGTGTGTGTGTGTGTGTGTGTGTGTGTGTGTGTGTGTGTGTGTGTGTGTGTGTGTGTGTATGTATATAGTTATACATATAACATTTATTTATTTAACATTTGTTTACCAGGAACGTCTAACTTGCAGCAAAGAATATTTTCAGCAGAGGCCCAGGGAGAAACGCTCCAGACTCATGTCTTTGTAACATGGGAGGAAACTGAAGCACCCAGAGGAAACTCACAGGAATGTGGGGGAGGGCATGCAGACTCTGCACAGAAGGCACCCCAGCTGAGAATTGAACTGAATGTATATATCAATGTTAAATTTATTTAAAGTTGACATCTGTTTAGTCAACACAATTTGATCAGCAGAACAGATGGTTGACAATTACGCAAGACTGCTATATTACTGGGTCAGAGAATTTGCTCTATCCCTGGTATTGCGAGATCTCCCCCATAGGAGTGTTATTGCAGGGGGGCTTGGACCCTGCAAAAAAAACATTGCTTTATTGCTGCGTTATCCAAGGTTATTTCTCAGAGCATACGCAGTGAAGTATCAACTTTTTATTTCACATTTTTTGCAATGTCAACATTTTGATATTTAGATTATTTTAAGTAGACATTGGGCAGGATTCACAAAGCCTCTGTGTAAGAGTTACGAGTCTTTCACGGAGGCTGCAGTTAAATGGTGTGATGTCAGCATGCCATGCATATTCATGAGGGCATGCTGACTCACACCCAAGGCTAACACGGTCCGTGTAAGAAAGTAGGAGGTGTGTCCGCAGGGCAAGTCCTGCAAACGGACACGCCCCCAGAAGAGTAACAGTCCCGAAAGTAAACCCCCACGAGACAGTCCGCGTAAATGTCAACAAACACAACACAACACAACACATGCCCCCACAGACTATAAACATAAAATGTAAAAATGAACATGTTATATTTTTTTTATAAGTTTTAAAGATGTTTGCCTGTAATTGCGCTCTTTTGCGCGGGCGTGCCCGTCGCTTAGCCACAGTTAGCAGTCAGTGGAAAAGCATATAAGATCTAAATATGCAAAGTAAGCCAAAAAGCAATAGCGTAGTGGTAGAGATGTCGGCTGAAGAGGAGGCAGTCACTGTTCGAGCCCCCACAACATCAATTTTTATTTCTAGTGAAATAAGCATGAAACAATTCCCTGACATATATGTACATATATAAAATTATATTTTATGTAAAATGTAATGAAATGGACCATGTATTTTGAAGAAATGTGAGATAATAAAAAAAAAATGTCAGAAGTGCCTATAGCTGAGCTACACTCTAACAAGCTGAGTATATCTGCCCGTAGGTGAGCAGTGGTTTAACAGGTGTAAAATGAGTGCCCGGGGTTGAGCAGTGTTGTAACACACTGAAACTGTGTGCCCATAGCTGAGCTGAGCGTAATATGTGTGCTGACAACCAAATGACGCGTAAACCAGCGTAACCCGTTTGCGCGGAGCTGTGCACCGTGCCAACAAGCTAACCGGTGGGCAACGTTGAGCAAGCTGTATCAAAACTGCCTTTACACAGGCACACCTCCTAGCCTGTGTAGACAGTCATAAAATAAAAAAAGCAATGGCCAGGCTCGAACTCAGGATACCATGCAACATAGTCAAAGTACTGAACCACTAAGCCATGACAGTTGCTCTTAGAAATGCAGTATTAGCATATATATATATAGGAATGAATGGAAAGAGAAGCATGACAAAGCAGGTTTTGTGAAGCTGATACATTTCCAAAATGGCCAATCACAGATAAGTGTGGGAAAAACAGCATATATAAGCCCCATAGGTGGAAATACACAGCATAACTGATTGTGGAATCGATTTGCAGTCAGGATGGCAGGTGTAGGAGAGGGTAGTTGCTTCGAGCACAGATGTGGGGCATTGAGGAGTCCAAATATATGGTTTGGCTCCTCGTCCATGATCATGAGGCCCAACTCATGCAGGGCCAGGTCTTGTGGGGAGCATACAAGGCTGAGGCATGGGACCGGTTGGCACATGATCTCACCAGTGTCACAGGAATACCAAGGACTGGTGAACAGGTCCATCACCACCATGCGGACCTGAAGAGATGGAAGCAGGACCAACTGAACCATTGGATCCAGGAGGCCCGGCAAATGCCCAACACCCCACTACTGAGTAAGTTACATGTAATTATTTATGTAAGAAATTAACCTAGCTGATATTATGGAGATGTGTATTCCAATATTACTTCATTTATATTACAGCTGCAGGTGTCTGTTCCATGAATCGTCGAGCCTATGCCAATAGGCTTGTGCGGTTGCGCCACCAGGCAGGTTAGTAATTCTCTCCCTGTAACTGTTAAAAAATATAAGTATGACAGCTTGCAAAAGAGTGCAGTGTAGTCACCTATTAATATAAAGTGCAAGTAAACAGTGTAAGAGAGATTCTGCTAGTACTGTGTGATTACATAAGTGTGAAGCAGCCTGTAATCCAAAAATAAAAATGAAACAAGTCTGAAATAAAGATGTTCCACCTGTAATGTAATAGCACATAACCTGCAGCAGGCTGTAAATTACAGCTACACAAGCTGAGTACAACACATGTGTGAAATATATCCCCGTTTAAAATCTGAAACATGACACAAGTGAGACTGTTGGAAAGGATTGTTGTAACCAAGTAAAACATGTCAATAAAGCCTAGAATTAAGTGCCATCCTGAATTGTAAAAATAAAACAAGTGAGAGTGTGAGAAAGAGGTATGAATCCACCAAGAAAGTAGTAATAACTCCTGAAATAAGTATACTGCAGTCAGTACAGAATGAAATGAATGTGACAGGCACAACCAAAGAGTGAAATGTGTGCAATAAAGTACTGAAGCTGGAATGTCTGTCCCACAATTTGGATATGTTGCTGTACCTTTGCAATATGCAGATAGTATGGTTGTATGAAATACCAAACATCCACAGTTGTCTAGAGCCATATAAATCAAATGTAGCAGGATGCTGTAGCTGAACAGAGCCAGATATGAATGTGTATGAATAAAAATGCAATGTATATTAATGTAGCAGTAACATTCCCATCACCAACATGCCTACGTTTACACATATGAAACTATAGTCAGACCTGTAGGGTGTATATATCTGCAGCTGGTAGAAATGTACAGCATATGTATAGGTATTTGAAGTTGTTAATGAAATATTTCTTCACCCAACCCTATAACCACAAATAATCCATTCCACATGAAATGGGTATGTGTATTCACAATTAATTCCCCTGGACATTTGTCCTGTTGGTTCATACATATTTTCATGTACGTTGATGCATGTGCCCTGTTCATACATCCAAACCTGATGGCCTGTTGCCATCAATCAACCCTGCATGCTGTTGGATTGTGTACTGTTGTTCAAATTATGCATGTGTTATGCTTGCTGTTCAATGTCTTGAATTTATGGGTGTTTGGTTAATGGGAATACTAATGCACACTGTTACAACTAATTGTGAATGGTATTGTTTGTTACTAACCCAAACTGTCATAAAATAATGCAAAACATAGGATGACAGGGAAGGCGGGTTCCAGCGGACCCACCTCTCCCACCTCAGCTGGCAAGTGCACCTGGCACTAGTACCCTGGCCGGACCCTCCTCCGGTGGCCCTGTGCCACCTTCAGGTGGAAGCGCTGCAGGGGATGGGGCTCATCCCCCCTCTGCAAGCGTGGCTGGAGGAGACCATCCACTCACCATCCATAGTGTCCGGACTGTGGTGCGTAGGGAGATCAAGCATGCTGTGCTTGAGCCCCTACGCCAGCTTGAGGCATGGGTGACACAACTCACGGGTGTGCCTGCTGCCCATCCTACACAGCCCCCAGCACAGCCCTGTCCTGGGCAGTGAAGGCACAGTGGCAACTGCCCATGGGTGGGGAACTCAGTTCCACTGTTGTCATCTGTGGGCTCATGGGCTCGAGATATCCAAACATCCATCCCCATCAATTGTGTTTCCCCACCACATGTGTCATACACCACCCCTGTATGCATCTTGTTTGTCTTGTCTGTTAACCTCCCCTACCTACCTCCCCAACTATACCTACTTCCTGTACCTGACATTCCACTCTCACCTGAAAAAAAAAAAAGGGCACTCTGTTCCCACAAAAAAATTATGCCCCATACATAGCTGTCCATTTTGCAGACATGTCTGCTGGACATGTAAACTGGCAATTACAACTGGCTGTACAACAAATATTGTTGTCCTCGCCCCTCTCTCAGGGGTGGAAGGTTTCAAATTTCACACCAAATTACACACATATGCACAGCTGTTGCTGATACAGAAATGGGCAGCTATGGGCCTTTCCTACATCCTTTCTGCAAATCCTGAGCTTGTTTTCCTACTGTCCTACCCTCTTTGTGCCCCCTTTTTCACCACTTTCCTATCTCCCCATTTTCTTTTCTTTCAAAGAAATTAGCACGGGTGTGCGCGAGAGTAAGCACTTTTAAGCAGTTGTAAGTGGGTGTGCGTTTGTGTGCGCTTAGCTAAGTGTGTGTGCGCGAAGCTAAGCGACAGTGCGCATGCGTGAGCTCCACGCAAACCAGTGCTAACCCGCTTACAAGTGCTTAAAAGTTCCTTAGTCACTCTGAATGACAAGGACTGTAGTCTGCTCAGCAGCAAAATAAAATAAATAAATAAAATGATTGCACCAAAGTTATTGAACAAAAATATGTGATACTACTGTTGGAAATTCCAGCAGCCTTTTCAGAGTTCAGTATAGTGTTGAGTTAGTATAAATTCAGTAGTCTGATGGCCAGTGGGAAAAGCTCTTGTTGTACCTGGCTGTTTTGCATTGCATACTGCGGTAGCATTTACCAGAAGATAAATAGGTGAACATTCCATGTACAAGAAGGGTAATGTTTCTGATAACCTTGTTGGCCCTCCAGAGACATCATGACATGTGTATTTCTTGGATGGCAAGGAGTGTGGTTCGAATGATTTTCTCTGCTAACTTAACCACTTTCTGAAGGGGTGTTTTAGTTACCATACCTCGTTGTAAGACTGTTGGGTAGTATACTCTCTGTGTTACCTCTGTAAAAGATAGCAAGGATCGAGGATGGGAGGTTTGCCTTTCTCATCTTTCACAGGAAATGAAGACATTGTTGTGCTTTCTTTACAATGGCAGTAGCATTAATGCTCCATGTTAGGTCAACCGTGATATGTGCCCCCAAGAATTTTGTGATTTCCATTCTTGCTACGATTTCATTGTTGATTTTTAGTGGAGAGTGTGTTTTATGCCTTCTTGTGAAGTCGACAATGATCTCTTTGGTCTTGTTCATGTTTTTTGAGAGATTATTGTTGTCACGCCAAATGATGAGTTGACTAACTTCCTCTCTATAGGCTGCTTCATCATCATTGCTCATGAGACCTATGACAGTTGTGTCATCTACAAACTTGATAATGTGGTTTGAGTTGAACTTGGCTGTGCAGTCTTGAGTCTGCAAGGTGAACAACAGAAGGCTCAGTACACAGCCCTGAGAAACCCAGTATTCGTAGTGATGCTCTTGGAGATGGTATGTCCAACACGTACTGTCTTTGTTCTGTCTGTAAGAAAATTCAGTATCCAATTACATAGGGTGTGTTTATTCCCATTTTGTAAAGTTTCTTTAGCAGGTGTTGACAGATCACTGTATTGAATGCAGCCCCAAAGTCTATAAACAACATTCTCGCATAACAATTCTTGTTTTTCAGGTGGGCCATGGATACTTGAAGAGCCATTGAGATAGCATCTTCTGTGGAGCGATTTGGTTAATATGCAAACTGGAATGGATCTAAGGATATAGGGAGACTGGATGCTATATGGTGCTTGACTAGCTTCTCAAAGCACTTTATTACTGCTAAGGTAAAAGCTATGGGACAATAGTCATTTTGGTCAGATGGTGTGGACTTCTTTGGGATAGGTATTATAGTTGTAGTTTTAAAGCATTTGGGTACAACAGCCTGACTTAGTGAGATGTTGTAGATATTGGTAAGGACATGTGTCACTTGGTCAGTGCATTCTCTCAGTCCCCGGATGTTGTCAGATCCAGCCACCTTTCTTGGGTTAACCCTGTGCAAGGTTTTTCTAACATCAGTTGGGTGGAGACATAGTACTTCATCCCTTTGATTGTTAGAGGCTTTCATCGCAGTTGTGTTATTTCTCTCCTCAAACCTGTTGAAGAAGGTGTGTAGTTTGTTGAGGAAGTCAATATTATCATCGCACAGTGCTGATGTGAGCCTGTAATCTGTGATAGACTGTATGCTTTGCCACATTTGCCTTGAGTCTCTGAGATCTTTGAAGCGACTCTGGATCTTCTGACCATATGCCCTTTTTGCTATTTTTATTCCTTTGTTTGCTCTGGCTGACCTGAGGGCTTCCTTATAACCCTACTTGAAGGCTGTTTTTTGTGGCCTTAGGTGCTTATACACTTCACTTGTGAGCAAGGGTTTCTGGTTGGCACTTCTGATGATGTTCTTGGTGACTGTCACATCATCCACACACTTTAATATGAATCCTACTATGGACTCAGTATACTCTTCCAGGCTGGTGTGCTGATCTGCAGTGGTGGCCTCTTTGAATGTGCTCCAGTCTGTGCAATCAAAGCAATCCTGAAGTGCAAAGATTGCTCCTTCTGTCCACTCTTATCTGCTTCTCAGATGGTTTCTCTCTGATTAGTAACAGTCTGTAAGCTGGAGTCTGCATAATGGATAGGTGATCTGAATTACCAAGGTGTCGGTGGGGCTTTGCACAGAATGCTTGTTTGACATTGGTGGACACCTTATCTAGTATGTTGGCACCTCTGGTGGCAAAGTCTATGTGCTGGTAGAAGTGCAGTAGAACTGTTTTCATATTAGCCTGGTTAAAGTTGCCAGATGTGATCTAGACACAATCAGTTTTTTTTGTTTTCTGCATTTTGCTGATTGGCTGGTGTAGTGTGGCCAGTGCTTAATTTCTGTTTGTACTTGGCGGAATGTATATAGCTGAAGAGATAACAGCTGAGAATTCGCTTGGCAGTTAAAAAGGTATACATTTTACTATCATGAACTCTATAGTCTCAAAGCAGAGCATTGAGACTTTCTTGCAGTTTGAGCACCAGTTGTTGTTTACGTAGATGCAAACTCCACCTCCCCTGGATTTGCCACTAAGGGGCTGGCTTCCATCTGATCTAAATAATAATACCCCATCCACATGAACAGTACTGTCAATGATACTAGGAATCCCCATGAACAGTACTGTCGCTGATACTAGGAATCCCCTTGAACAGTACTGTCACTGATACTAGGAATCCCCATGAACAGTACTGTCACTGATACTAGGAATCCTCATGAACAGTACTTTCACTGATACTAGGAATCTCCATGAACAGTACTGTCACTGATACTAGGAATCCATATGAACAGTACTGTCACTGATACTAGGAATCCATATGAACAATACAGTCACTGATAATAGGAATCCCCATGAACAGTACTGTCACTGATACTATGAATCCCCATGAACAGTACTGTCACTGATACACGGAATCCCATGAAAACTACTGTCAGTGATACTAGGAATCCCCATGAACAGTACTGTCACTGATACTAGGAATCCCCATGAACAGTACTGTCACTGATACTAGGAATCCATATGAACAGTACTGTCACTGATACTAGGATTCCCCATGAACAGTACTGTCATTGATACTAGGAATCCATATGAACAGTACTGTCACTGATACTAGGAATCCCCATGAACAGTACTGTCATTGATACTAGGAATCTATATGAACAGTACAATCACTGATACTAGGAATCCCCATGAACAGTACTGTCACTGATACTAGGAATCTCTACATGCAGTACTGTCACTGATACTAGGAATCCATATGAACAGTACTGTCACTGATACTAGGAATCCATATGAAGAGTACTGTCAGAGATACTAGGAATCCCCATGAACAGTACTGTCACTGATAATAGGAATCCATATGAATGGTACTGTCACTGATACTAGGAATCCCCATGAACACTACTGTCACTGATGCTAGGAATCCCCATGAACAGTACAGTCATGGATATTGGGAATCCCCATGAACAGTACTGTCTCTGATACTAGGAATCCCCATGAACAGTACTGTCACTGATACTAGGAATCCCCATGAACAGTACTGTCACTGATAGTAGGAATCCATATGAACAGTACTGTCACTGATACTAGGAATCCACATAGACAGTACTGTCACTGATACCCCCACGAACAGCACTGTCACTGATACTAGGAATCCATATGAACAGTACTGTCAGAGATACTAGGAATCCCCTGAACAGTACTGTCACTGATAATAGGAATCCATATGAACAGTACTGTCACTGATACTAGGAATCTCCATGAACACTACTGTCACTGATGCTAGGAATCCCCATGAACAGTACAGTCATGGATATTGGGAATTCCCATGAACAGTAGTGTCACTGATACTAGGAATCCCATGAACAGTACTGTCACTGATACTATGAATCCCCATGAACAGTACTGTCACTGATATTATGAATCCCCATGAACAGTACTGTCACTGATACTAGGAATCCCCTTGAACACTACTGTCACTGATGCTAGGAATCCCCATAAACAGTACTGTCACTAATACTAGGAGTCCCCATAAACAGTACTATCACTGATACCAGGATTCCCCATGACCAGTACTGGCACTGATACTAGGAATCTCTATGAACAGTACTTTCACTGATACTAGGAATCCCCATGAACATAACTGTCACTGATACTAGGAACCCCATGAGCAGTACTGTCATTGATACTAGGAATCCACATCAACAGTACTGTCACTAATACTAGGAATCCCAATGAACAGAACTGTCACTGATACTACGAATCCCCATGAAAAGTACTGTCACTGATATTAGGAATCCCCATGAACAGCACTGTCACTGATACTAGGAATACCCATAAGCAGTCCTGTCACTGATACTAGGAATCCATATGAACAGTACTGTCACTGATATTAGGAATCCACATGAACAGTACTGCCACTGATACTAGAAATTCCCATGAACACTACTGCCTCTGATACTAGGAACCAACATGAACAGTCCTGTCACTGATATTAGGAATCCATATGAACAGTACTGTGACTGATACTAGGAATCCCCATGAACAGTACTTTCATTGATACTAGGAATCCATATGTGCAGTCACTTACCACTAAGCCATGACTGATATACAAGAACATTGTGCTGAAAGAAATATATCATGAAATAGTAGGAATGAATGTAAAGGGAATATAAGAAGTCTAGTACACAAAGCATGTCATGTATATTTACTGTCAAATCTAGTGGATTTGTAAAATATTACTGTGTGAAGAGAAACAGCCATGCTAGTTGGTAGCTAGTAGGTAATAATGTCACAGTAGCACCTTGCAAGCCACACACATATTCAGAGCAGGATAAACACTGCCATAGTTTAATAGTTAAGAGCCCAGACATAGCAACTATGACTGAGTTTCAGGGATGTCCCTGATTTGAAAACAAATGTTAACTGTGCCCCACTGACTCTCTGTGAAATGTACTAACAGTAGGCAGAAAGGTGTTACAACACATGCAATGGTAACTATGAATTACTGAAAGTATGCACCACTTGCACGTCACAAATGGTCTAGTAATACATATGTTCAAAATAACCCACAGTCACAACTGCAGAATATCAGAAAATTTCATGGGTGTATCCCACTGATATGTACCATTCCATGAGGCTGATAAAAGATGCATCTGAGAGTATCTGAGGCCTGCTCAGCAGCATAATCAAATACCCTTCTAGGTGTCAAGGCCCACACCATGGCCAGACCACACTGCATGCAGTACCACCCTACCACAACAAACACACATGGAATTGCTGCTCAAACAGATATAGCAAGCATTACAAGCTGTGAATGTAAATGGAAAATAGGAAAGCCATAGCAACACATTACAGTAAAGACACCTAGCAGGCATACAAGGAGTGAATGTAAAGGGCAAATATTGAAGCCATATAAACAAATTGCAAGAGCCACTGCTATATACCAGTTACACCACAAGTCCCACAGGAAAGCACACACACCCATATACACAGTATTACTAGTCTTAGGTGTCAGTTTACATACACACTGAGAAGAGGAAACTGGAGGAAGGAATACTCAGGTTACAGTACAACATGCATTGCAGTGTCTACAACACAGCCTGAAATATGAGAGACATACCAACCGTTACACTCACAGAACAGTGTCCACAGCATACCAGCATGGTCCCCACCCTGATAATCTGAAAGGGCTACGCCTACCTAACAAACCTTTTTATAGCACTGTCCTGAAATCACAGTGAGAACTGCAATCACTACACAACAGGCTGCATGCAATTAGTAAATGCTGGTTAACAATTGGTGCAGAGGCCATCACATGGACATGTGCAGATACCTACAAAAGCATCCTGTACACCCAGTCCACACATGCAATACTTTCATTGCACCCTCTGGAGGTAGAGAAGAGAGAGAGAGAGAGAGAGAAAAGAAAGAAAATTTAAAACAACAAAACAAACTAGTTGTCATCACAACTTGGCACTGCCAAGCCAATCTGAAGCAGGCCAACTATCACAAAGCCAACGCAAGCAGCTGTAACAAGCACAGGTAATGTAAAGTAATAATATGATAGTCTACATACTGTGAACCCTCCATATGTGTTATTGGTCTGTATCTATGTATAAGAAGATGTGCATAGGGCAGGGGACATACTGCAACTGTCACTGAAGGCTGTACATACATATGTATGTGAAGGCAACTATGTGCACATATCAATGTAGGTTGTAGTGCAATGTACAATGTCGGTTGTACAGTAATGGATGTTTATCAGTACGTTAGTGTGTGTATACATATGTGTAAATAAAAAGGCTTATATATATATCTATCATATGTATACGTATGTATATCGAGATATGTATGTATATATATATATATATATATATATATATATATATATATATATATATAATATGCATATATGTATACATAGATAGAGAGGGATGTAGAAATACATATATATATATATGGATAGAATATGTACATACATATATATGTAATACACACATACATACACAGATATATGTAGATACATATACCTATACAGACAGATCTGACTCTCTACAGATATGTCTGTATATGACTATCTCTCTCACTCTGTCCCACCCCCCCCCTCTCTCTCTCTCTCTCCCCCTCTCTCTCCATATCTATATATATATATATATATATATATATATATATATATATATATATTTATATATGTGTGTGTGTGTGTGTGTGTGTGTGTGTGTGTGTGTGTGTGTGTATATATATATATATATATATATATATCTATATATATATATATATATATATATATATATATATATATATATATATATATATACATACATATATACTGAGTGAGGCACATGTGTGCAGATGTATTGCAACAGGTGCCTGGTGACAAAGGCATGGAGTGAACACCAGTGTGGATACTGGAGTACCATACCCCATTCCAAAACACTTACACCAGTAACCACCACATATGTGCTTGCCTGCCCACCACTGCATGTGTCATGGGGGAACAGGAGCAACAAGTGTACAATAGGCTCCCCATTGATATTCACAGTGGCACACTAGTCCTGTAATACCTGTACATGGTATGTGTCAGCAGAGATGGTGTGTCAGCTATGGACATGTAGGTCACTGTACCCCTCTACACCTCACAATGTCCTACATGGTATGTACCTCCCATGACAACTACAGATATGGAGAAGGACACAGTCATATGTAAGAAACTGTGACAATGCACTCAAACAAATTACCTATGCAGAGTGACTGACAAGACCACATAGCGCACCCATACTACCTACATAGAGGTTACCACTGCTGGATATACATAGTTAAGTCACACCCATGACAGTTATCCAACAACCATGGTAACACCTCACAACATCAACAACCCAAATGACCTATGTCTGTCGTCCTTGTCACCGCACTAAAGAGCACATGGTGGAGGTACAGGTTCCTACCCACAGATAAGACATACCCTGGAGTTAACCACACAGCATTAAGAAGCAAGGCTCCCCATGAGTAGATGTCAGACATACCCCTGCTGAATGTTATGCAGATAGGTAATATGCCATTTGAGTCACCCTGTGTAACTTTTTGACAGGAGCAGGTACGATCACATCACATGTGTCACAAGGGGCAGGGTAGCATAACAGTATGCTGCTGTAGGCCTAGGGCCAATAGCATACTACCTACCTAAGACACAATGCACACCCACGAACCCATTGCAAACCAACTATGTGAGGTGGAATGAGTGTGCCAGTGACTGGGTGCATGTTATGTAATGGTGTGATTGCTCACCATGACTGTCTGTCTGTCATGGTAGTGTGTGTCCATGGTGTGAGGCCAGAGACAGATGTGTGAGGTATTGCGATCCAAACATACTACATTGCCATATGTTGTGCTGTGTTACCCTGTATGTAACTGCAGTGTAGGTAGGGTTATGGCAAGTAAGAGTAGTGTGCATTACCGGTGAAATATGTAACGTGCATTGCATGCAGTGCATGGGTTGATAATGTTCCCCATACAGTACCTTGATACAAACCCGCAGTGTGAGGTTGTGCATTGGACCTGAACCAGTGTGCTGACTGCTGGAGTATACTAGTCTGCCGTATGGAGTGTGCCAGGTACTGTTGCACAGTTGTTGGCTGAGCACTGATATCTGGTCATTTACATGTGTATCCCCCAATGGACAGACAGATGCTATATATGGGAGTTAAGTTATATCACTACAGTCGAGTATTATGTGTATTATGTGTGCCATATTTTGCTGACATATATTGCTGACATATATTTTTTTTTCTTTTCAGGGCTATGGTTCACCAGCGAAACCCTACCTACTCCACTGCGGAGGATGAGGAGATACACCACAGCCTGGTGCGGGATTTCACAATACTCTTTTCCCGCACCAGCCAGAACCAGCAGGAGGGGGCTGAACTGTAGCAAGACCTGGTCCGTCGGGTAAATGACATAGGCATGCATAACCGGACATATGAGCAGGTACTCCATCACTGCAGTGATATAATTAGAAATGTCCGTCAGCGTGCGTCGTATATCCACAGGAAACAGCTTGCCACAGGTGGTGGGGCAGCTATACATCCCCCCCTCACCAGACTGGAGGGACTACTCCTAAGTGTTGTGGCTCCAGCCCAACAGCAACAACAGCAGCAGCATACATGTATAACGATGGAGGCTGGAGCCACCCAGCAGCAGGACTCAGAGTGTGCAGGTAACATGTCATATGTATAGTTGACTGTTCTGTACACTGGTAGTTTATGCATGTGTGAGGTGTGTCCTTGGTTTGTAGCTGTTATCTTGGTAATTATTGTGCAAGAGTGATATTCTCAATATCAGCAGTAGACCTGTGGAAGCCAACTGTTGTACTACTGAACTGTATCATACTCACAGTATCAATGGCACAGTTGTGCCCACTGACAATAAATGTCTCATTTATGCAGGTCCCTCTGGTGTAACAGTGAGGCAGCCTATCCATGCTGGTGAGTGTGTAATAACAATACCTTCAATACTCTTGATACTAATAGTAATAATAGGCTGAAGCAGTAGTGCTATGTGTTTGATTGCAGGTGTGTTTGTGTCTGTGTGTTGATATCTCATATACTGAGGAGTGTGCATGTGTGCATGTGTGCATGTGTGCCTGTGCACCTGTGTGCATGTGTGCATGTGTGCATGTGTGCATGTGCACCTGTGTGCATATGTGCATGTGTGCATGTGTGCCTGTGTGTATCAGTGGTGACTGTGTACTTATTGTAAACTGTGTTTCCTGTCTTACTCCCACAGGTTCTGGTGCTGCTCTGGTATTGTGCAGCAGGGAACCTGAATCAGCTGCCGTGGATAGTGATAATGATGATACCTGTGTAATGGCACAGGGAGGAGTGCCAGGGTCCGTCGTTGGTCAGCCAATGGACAGTACACAGCTGTCGACCCCATCAATGTGCACAGTCATCCTGCCAATACATTCTTTGTCACCAATGTCCCTAGGTGATGGACAGGATACAGTGGGCATTGACCAGGGTAATGTGGTATCGGTGGCACATGCATCCCCACACAGCAGCCATGGCCAGGGTCCTGACATGGTACCACACAGGCAGATGTCCAGGGGTTCTCGTGGGAGCATCCGTGGGCGTACTGCCCCTGTCAGACATGCCCAAAGAGGTCTTTCAACCTCAGCTATGTTTCGGGCTGTAATGCAGGCACAGTCACGTATGGAATGGTACACCAGACATGGTCTGAGGGAGCTGAGAGCATATCGCATAACTATGAATGACAGTATGCGTGATGTTGCGGCTGCCATCCGTAATTTCACTGAGGTCATTGGCAGACATTGGGGGGACACATTAGATCTGTTCCACAACTACATGCCCATGAGCCAGAGCAATGGTGGACGGTTGAGGCTTCGACGTGGGCGTATGCCAGCAACAGCAGCAGCTGGCAGTCATCGCGGACGACAAGAGGCCCATGGCCGCTCCCATAATGCCAGCAGCAGCCCCAGCAATTCTGGGTCTGTGCTGTCATCAGACCACCCCAGGAGACCACGTGCACGTCGCTCTGGACATTCCCAACAGGGACCTGTATCCAGTCACCAACCGCCTGCTTCCGATGACAGTACCCAGTCTGGCTTAGTACCTGATACGGTCCGTAGCACCCCTGCCAGGCACAGGTACCATGTCTGTGGCCAGAGACAGTGATCTGTATGACCTGGCAGGTACAGTCTGTATATGGCAGCCATGAGGTGGAACTATGTGCATGCATCCACACATGCAAATTGATAACACCTAGGGCTACCGCATACACACACACACTGCATCAACATTGCCCCATCTTGTACTGCTGTCCCTCACCAACACACACACACACATACATGTCAATTGGTTGTATCAGTGGCAGACTCAGGCATACCAAGTACACACCCTGTGCATATGATGAAACTGTGCCACCTCCTGCAATCTGTAACATCGGTGCAGGAACAGCTTAACATGGTGCTGATGCACAGGGTGACTACATAGAAGTGTAGTAATAATATCATGTTGTCAACAGTACAGTGTAATGATATCATTGTGGGTATATCCCAGCATGCCTGATGCAGTAACAGTATGATTGTCATTGTATTGTTTTGTACACCCATTGTAATTACCATAGTGTAATGTCTGCACATCTTTGCATACTGGTGGTGAGGCTGTCAACAGAAGGCCACCTACATAGGTAGCACAGGGGATAAGAAAATGTAAGTACTGATACTCAATGATGGACATGTAAACTGCAAGTTGCATGCTGTCCACACTCGACTCTGCAATGAGGATGTTTGAGGATGTTGATATCTGTGCAGTAATACACAACAGGTTCAAGACTCACAAGAGCACCCTAGCACTACAAGGTCACACCTCATACCATGCTTGACAGCCCCAAAACACAGAACTAACTATGACAGGAGGGAGAGTCCCCATACATGTCAAGGATACTGTGGTGCCAGGACAGGTAGCATACATCCTACTAAGTTTGGAACTGCTGAGTGAGGGCTGAGTGTCTGTTATTCAAAATGTGTATTAGTTCAGGTATGAGCACTTGGGTTTCAGGCCAGTTATTCTACATTACGAAGGTACATAGTCTGTACACTTGTGGGAGGTGAGGCTGGACCCTGCCCAGCTGACCTGTTCATTTCTGGGTACAGGCTTATAGTGCCTGCATATTTGCACTGTTACCTACTGGAAGTAGTACACCTTGTTTGTTGTAGCATAGACTAGATCCAGGCCTGCTGACTGTAGCTTTGTTTGTATGCATGTTTACTTGTTATTTCCCTGAAACACTGATTCCACCTGCAATGCAGATTTACAGCGCCTCTGTGGATCCCTAGTGACATCTGTATTGCTTACTGTACTGTTCATGTCTCACTTGACAGAACGTCACTGTTTGTCCTGTTTGCATGTAAGTTGCCTGTAACACATTGCATATGACTTACCTGGCATTTGCTCATGAAAGCATTTATATATGCCAGCACTAACAAATCAGAAGCATTACACCCTCACATACTCACCTTGAGTACCTTGTTCCCCATTGGCTCTATGTATTGTTAATTATTATGGAATTCACAATACTATGGTAGCATGTGCAAAGGTCACTTGTCAATCTCCTCTCTGGTCCAGTTAGTGAATCTGTGAGTCATGTGGCAATGTTACAGCTGCCTCATGTACACAGACAACCCTCTCCCCTTCCCATAAACTTACAACACATGTGAGAGATGCAACCACATAGCCAAACTGGGGGCTAAGCTCACTTAACTCAGTACTAGCATAACCTGTCAGGTGGAGAGGGATACTACAGTGAATACAATACCAGTCTCACATAGACCTACCACGATAGCAGTCCAAACACATAAACACACAGGAACATTCTTGGAGTCTCAGAATAGCATCCTGCCTGAGCAGCAGACACCTGCGAAGTAGACACACAAGCAAACGTTACACCAGAACAGAGCACGTGCAACACATAGCTCACAAAGCCTGTGTGCCGAACAGTCACAGCCCGTATGGCTAAACAACACACCTGCTACAGTTGTAATAGGTACCTCTATCATCAGGTACACTGAGGTCCCGCTCACCAGGCTGAACAAGGAGATCACGGTGAGATGCCCGTCGGGCACTATGATCCACCACATAACACAAGCATACAGGTTACTCCAAGGCATGTACAAATATGACTCAGTCATTGTCCATGCCAGTGTAAATGACCTGTGACGTACCTCCCTGGACTACATGATAGGGGACATAGAGGGGCTCTCTGAGCATGTGGCACAGGCTGGTATGACCCTGACCTTGAGTAGCATCTTACCCTCACCAAGAATGCTGCCACAATATGTAGACAGGATGATCAATTTCTACAATTGGCTTATGTTTCGGTGACATTCAAAGGGGATCCAATGCCTGTCAGCGTGGGATTACATGCTAGACAAGCCATGATGCTTTGCTAGGGGCAGCTTGCACCTGTCACCCATGGGCCATTGTATATTGGCAAAGGCTCTTGCTACACACATAGTACCTTTTTATGCAAGGCTCAAATTACATAGCCACCTACACAGGTATCATACGGGATAGGACACTAATAGTAATGCTACTCAATGCCAGCAGTATAAACCTCAAGATGCATGCATTGGAAACTTGTCCTTAGCATGGAGAACAGCAATATCTGTGCAGTAACAGAATGCTGGTACAAGGCTCCCAGGTGCACCCCATCACTGCCAGGTCATACCTCATACCATGCTTGTCGTCCCCTAAACATGCACCAAACCAGAACAGGGGGGGAAGTATCCAAAGGCACCACAGATACACGCACCTCCAGGTTGGTGGCACAGCACAAAGCATCAGAGCCTATCCATGTGCAACTAACAGTGGGTAGACTGCCTTCAGGTTCATAGCCTGGCACACACCACCCCCCCATACCCAGGAAACCCACTTGGCCTTCCTGACAACACTGGGAATATGACGGTCTCTACAAACACCATTATATGGGTGGACTGCAACTACCCAAACATAGAGTGTGAGCATTACTCTAGCTCCAAGACCCTATCTGAAAGTTTCCTAGCATTTATTCACTGAACTGCTATGGAACAACTTGTTACTACTCCCACAAGAGGTGAAAACATGCTGCACCTGTTCATCAACAACATGTGGACTATATGTTCCAGACCAGACGTGTATCCCTCGCTGGTAGGATGACACCATATACAACTCACACTGTATATTCACATACCACATGTGGCCCCTGCACAGAACACCACAGTCATAAAGTTGTCTAATGCAAATTCCATGTATTCACATGAGGCAGGCTTCAGACATGGTAACTATTGAAGGTCACAGGTACATATGTGTATGTGGCACACACATACATCATGTGTGCATTGACATTACTGATATAATCTATGTCGTGCAATATAGGGAACAACACCCCACACACATGGACAAACTGTGTGACAAAAACACACGTGGCGTTTGTAGGATACAAACCCCTACCTAACTGTGTTATGACACTCATGAGAGACGCAGTAGCAGAGCAAGCTATTTGCATTACTGGGAGGCTTGCTTTCTCCTGCTGTACTTATAGGGTGCTGACATCATCAGTGTTTAGACAGTGGAATATGCAGCATGTGGTGTGTTGTACTAGTTGCCAAAAGGGACATTTCTCTTAGACATAGAATTGCACACACATGACCCCCCCCACCACATTCACTGAGCACTTGCAAGATTCAAACCCCTACCGAACTATATTTTATGACACTTGTGAGAGATGCAGCAGCAGAACACACTATTTGCATTACTGGGAGGTTTGCTTTCTCCTGCTGTACTTATAGGGTGCTGACATCATCAGTGTTTAGACAGTGGAATATGCAGCATGTGGTGTGTTGTACTAGTTGCCAAAAGGGACATTTCTCTTAGACATAGAATTGTACACAGATGACCCCTCCCCCACCACCTTCACTGAGCACTTGCAAGATTCAAACCCCTACCTAACTACATTTTATGACGCTTGTGAGAGATGCAGCAGCAGAACACACTATTTGCATTACTGGGAGGTTTGCTTTCTCCTGCTGTACTTATAGGGTGCTGACATCATCAGTGTTTAGACAGTGGAATATGCAGCATGTGGTGTGTTGTACTAGTTGCCAAAAGGGACATTTCTCTTAGACATAGAATTGCACACACATGACCCCCCCACCACATTCACTGAGCACTTGCAAGATTCAAACCCCTACCTAACTATATTTTATGACACTTGTGAGAGAGGCAGCAGCAGAATGCACTATTTCCATTACTGGGAGGTTTGCTCTCTCCTGCTGTACTTATAGGGTGCTGACATCATCAGTGTTTAGACAGTGGAATATGCAGCATGTGGTGTGTTGTACTAGTTGCCAAAAGGGACATTTCTCTTAGACATAGAATTACACACACATGACCCCCCCACCACCACATTCACTGAGCACTTGCAAGATTCAAACCCCTACCTAACTATATTTTATGACACTTGTGAGAGATGCAGCAGCAGAACACACTATTTGCATTACTGGGAGGTTTGCTTTCTCCTGCTGTACTTATAGGGTGCTGACATCATCAGTGTTTAGACAGTGGAATATGCAGCATGTGGTGTGTTGTACTAGTTGCCAAAAGGGACATTTTTCTTACACAAAGAATTGCACACACCCTACTCCCCCCAACATTCACACACTGAGCACTTGCAGGATTCAAACCCCTACCTAACTATGTTATGACACTTGTGAGAGACGCAGTAGCAAAGTGCGCTATTTGCATAAGTGAGAGGTTTGCTTTCTCCTGCTGTACTTATAGGGTGCTGACATCATCAGTGTTTAGACAGTGGAATATGCAGCATGTGGTGTGTTGTACTAGTTGCCAAAAGGGACATTTCTCTTACACATAGAATTGCACACACCCTACTCCCCCCCACATTCACACACACTGAGCACTTGCAGGATTCAAACCCCTACTTAACTATGTTATAACACGTGTAAGAGACGCAGTAGCAGAGCGCACTTTTCAAATTACTGGGTATCATTTGTGCTCCTGACATATGTATAGTGTGCTGACATCATTATTTATGAAGAGGTATGTACATCTGTTACTATCCATCAGTAAGGGGGAGAACATATATATGCATTAACTTTGCAGAGGCACAGTGGCCTACTGTACTGCAGAGGCAGACACCAAATACACTGTGGATAGCCTTTTGTATTCCCTAGGGACAACAGCCTAGTAGTGAACTCTACAGCCATATGTTTACCTGTCAGATGCAAGTATCTGTTGCTAATAAACTGTTTGTGGGTCTTTATTGCCATAGCTTTCCCTATCTCTATGAACAACTTGTGTACTGTGGCAGATGTTTGCATATGAGTGGGATCCACTACTTTACTTATGTCTCTGTTGTAATTTCACTGTGTGCACTGGGCAGATTTCTGTATTGTGGGAGGTTCCTGTATTAACACATACAAATGCCAGATATGTGTGTGCAACTGCTGAACTGTGACATGGCCTAAGTGTGTGAGCATGCCCAGTTCACAGTTTATATGGCTTCTTGACTGACACGTCTCATTTATCTAAGTGTGCGAGCATGCCCAGTGTGAACTTTCCATATGTTGAGATCTGTGGTCCACCACATTTGTGTTTGTGTGTGGACTTCATCTATATTTCACATGTACAGTTGAGCGTTGGATGTCAGGTTGTGTTCTTACTGCCTAACTGCTTTGTGTCTGAACCTAACAGGCATTATGCTGTGCCTGCAGGGTTGCCATGGGATAGTTTGCATACAATTGTCAACATCCTTTCATACTGACCAAACAGTGTATTGTCGTATAGTGTACTGGTACAGTACTTTCACTGTGGTGGACAGTATCATCGGTTTCAGTCCTATCACTGCTTGTAATATTTATAGTGAGCACACCAGACTGGTTGAGGGACAGTTGTGCAGATATGACCTTGTTGCTTTTTGTTCAGATATGGACAACATAGAACAAGATTGTCCGACATTGTTAATGTATTCCACAACTTGTGTGGACAGTGACAAACAATGGCCATGTGCCCTAGGCCATTTGTAATGCTAGTCAGAGAGTGTTTGTCCTTCAACACACATATTTACTGGTGTTTGCCATGACATATTTCCAGGTTAGTGTGCTGTGCCTCTGTCTACCCATGACATACAGGTGATATCCAGGGTACACCTACCATCTCCCATCCAGTCATCATGATTCCTCTGGATGACAGTCAATGAGGGACTCCCTGGATAACCTGTACAGGGAGTTTAGTCATGAGTGGAGTGAGCTTCTGGGTTATGGACCAATCGGTACAGCATGTCCTGTTTATGTCTGTGCTGGGGTTCAGGCCTGTCATGTGCATAGGTCACCAGCATTCAGATTTTACATGGTGCCAAATGTCCATTGATTCCAGCTTGGTCATGGCTTTATACATCAGGCACAGATCACCTCTAGCCAGGTGGTATGGCACTGTGTGGAGCTGCAGTTTGTTTAATCAGGCAACACATGACATCTGTTACAGCTTTGAAATCCTCCTGGTGGGGTATTTGTGGGGTCTTTCCAGTTGATGCAGGTGTCTGCTAAGGTACATCCCACAAGGGCCATTGTACGCAATTGTGAGGCTGCTGATGGATGACTGGAGAGGCACAATGACCTACCCTGACCTAGCTGTGCTTACCTTCACGATTAGGTGGGTATATGGTATGTTTCTGTAACCACTACAGATACATGGTTGTCACATGCAGGATATCTATCACCTTGTGTCCCCAGGTCTCTTATTGCTCCTGATGTACTTAATGGGTTAACACCTATGTGGTAATTTGTGGCCACGTACTGTGTTTCTACAGGGGATGACTATACACTATTCTACATTTTGCTTGTTGACATGGCTGTGGCACCACTTGTCTGTTTCTATGTGTGCCTTTTGTAGGATGCTTGTGTCAGCTGGAGGGTCCGATATGGTGGGCAATTTGTATTCATCTGCGAACCTGTTCAGACACAGTCCTTTCAAGTTGGCCTGTACCTATGTGACATATATACCATACAAGAGAGGTCCCAGGACCGTACCTTGTGGGATGCCAGTTGTACCTGGTTTGTAGTCTGACATGGCTGCACCATTTCTGACCAGGTCAGTTCTGTCCTTGAGCTGGTTTACAACCCATCTACTTGGATAGGGGTTTATAGTTAGGCTGGTGAGCTTATCTGTACTGAACAACTGGGGTATTGTATGGAAGGGTTTAGCAAGGTCCAGATAGGCTGTGTGAACCACATTCCCCTCATCAATGGCCTTGGTGCGTGTTTCACATGAGTCAGACATGTTTAAGGGGCAGGATCTGCCCTATGAAATCCACACTGGGTAGGGTCCAATGTCTGTCGGTACCCAATCTCATTATTCCTGGGGTCCATGATCATCCTCTCCATTACTTTGCCAATCAAGATAGTCAGGGTTGAGGGGTGATAGTTTGCAGTATCCATTCAGGCACCACCTTTGTGGTGAGGGACCACTGTTGCTGTACACTGCTCTTTGGGTACATATCCTGTGGTAAGACTGAGAGTGAGCAGTAGTGCTATTTGGTGTTCCATTCTTCTTACAGTTCTTGTTGGACACAACCCAGGACACCATCTGGTACCACTGATGCTGTGTGATTTGCTTTGTAGATGCTGGCTGTTACCTCAGCATCTGCAATGTCAGGGGGCCAGCACTCTGCTGGGATAGATATTTGGCAGTTTGGTGCTGGTGGGGAGTTTGCAAAGAATCTGTTAGGTTGGATGTTGGCAATGTGTGTGGGTTTGGTGTATTGTTTTTGATATTTGAGTAATGCAGAGCATATCTGTGGATTATCACCATGGTTCCTACCATCAGTTAGGACAGCTGTGTGATTATCCTTTGTGTCCTGCACAATTTGTATCGTCATAGGTTCATAGGTTCATACTAGGCTATCTGCCCTGGCCATGTTTGAGGCTAGACAGACTGTGTGTGGCTTTCGACACCCCTTGCAATGTGTATATTATGCCCATTTAGGGTTTACTTTACTAGATGTGACACAGAGATGGCCCCCAGTGTACACCTACTATCTCCCATGCACTTGACCGGATTTCTCTTGTTGAGTATGAGTGTGGAGCTCAGCCTATCATGGACTGGGATTCTGTTCCAGAGTGTAAGGAGCCTCTGGGTTATGAATCTGTCCCTCCAGCACATCCTATGTATCTATGTGTTGAGGTTCAGATATCTCACTGTGGTGTCTCTGCTGGATTTGGAGTTTCTGCAGTGGAGCATGTCCATTCATTCTGGATTGAACATGGCCTTGTACATCAGGCATACATCGCCTCTGACTGAGCAGTATGCATGTGAATTGGGCTGTGGTTTCTTCAGCCAGGCAGCAGATGACAAATGTTTGGACCCTTTATCCTCGTGGTGAGGTACATTTGGGGGTCTTTCTAACTGCTGCAGGTGTCAGGTAAGGTACATCCAAAATGGGGCATTGTTCTCAAGTATGGGCCTGATAAGAGAAGAGTATGGGGGCACAGTGACCTCTCTTGATCTACATGTGCATCCTTTCATGTTAAAGTGGGCAATATAGCAGATCTTCCTGGCCACCTTGGCAATGTGAGTGTCACATGATGGGTTACTGTCCACTTGTGTCCCTAGGTCCCCGATTACTTCTTCCGTACATAATGGATTACCACCTATGTCATACTTTGTGTGTGCCTTGTTTGGTATTTGGTGAGACATTCATACTCTGCAGTGTCTTCAGGAAAGCTGACTGGGGTTCCTGGGTTTGGGAGGGTGGTCTGTAGCAGGCTGCAAACTGGGACGCAGTTTGAGCCACTGTTACTTGCCCATGGATAGTCCATGCTGCTTCTTGCTGTGGTACCAACCTGGGGGTGTGGTTATCCTTGACAATTATTGATAGCCACACTCCTATTGTAGTTTGTTCCATGTTTTGGGGCTGTAAAGCATGGTATAAGGCATAACCTGGTAGTATTGGGGTGCTTTTCTGAGCCTTGACCCAGGTTTCTGTTACAGAACAGATATTACCATTCTCCATGCTGAGGTGGGTTTGGTCTGCATGCATCTTGCAGTTTAGACTTCTGGCATTGGGTAGCATTACGTCCAGGTTGTTATCCCTTGTGCTACCTATGGTGGTGGGTTTGTGTTTCCAGCCTTACCTATTCAAGGCACAGTGGGGGTGACAACAGCCTTTGCCAGTATGCACACAGCCAGGTGTGCTGGGTGCGTGCCATCCCTAGCAGGTGGAGCATCATGTCTTGCTCAGCATGTCATCCCAGGCTGTCAGCCATTTGTTCCCCTTTGACTAACAGCAATACTTCAGCCAATTATTGTACTTGATCTTGTTGTCTTCATAATGTGGCATCATGCTTGGTGAGGGTGAGATTTTAGGCAGGGTCATCATGTTTGCATATACTAGATGGTGTTACACTGCTTAACACATGGCAATCATGCCTCAGGTGGTGCTGCAGGGCTGCCTATGTTGGATGCACATACTACACTCCCTGTACATGTTTGAAAGCAGGTTGTGTCATGTTAGGCATCCCTTTTACTATATGAGTGAGTCAGAGAGGGGTATCATTCCCAGGGTTCCTACTGAGCCAGTGTATGTGCTATGCGTTGCCTCTTTGTCAAGGCTAGGGCATACTAGGCACGCCTCCTTCTGCCTACTGGGGCAGGCTCAGGTTGTTCCTCCTCCAAGTCATGCTCTGCCTGTGATGGCCCTGGCAATGGTGGGGAGCTGTTTGTCCCAGCCCTATGCTGGTCCTGCTGCAGCTGTTTTCGCAGTATCATATTATGTAGCATAGCACATACCATGACAATTTGGGTACTTGTAGTTGGTGAGTACTGCAAGGCTCCACCAGATGTGTCCAGGCACCAGAACCATGACTTGAGCAGCCCAAACACACGCTCTATTACATTTCATGTTTGTGCGTGTGCCTCATTATGGCGTTCTTGTTCAGGTGTGTGTGCGTTTCTGATGGGTGTCATCAGCCACGGCTCCAGTGCATATCCGGCATCCCCCACTAAGTGACCATGTAGGATAGCCCCATTGGCAAATGTCTGGTACAGCTGCGTCAGATGCCAGATATGGGAATCATGGTAGCTTCCAGGGCAGCCAGCACACACATTCGTTATTATGCCCTGGGCATCACATACAACCTGGCAGTTGATGGAGGGGAAGCCCTTTCGTTTAATGTAGGCCCTACCCCGCTCACCAGCTGGTGCCATGATGCGTATATGCGTGCAGTCTATTGCACCCACTACCTCAGGGTATTCTGCTATTTGCTGGAAGAGTCGCATATTGCTGGCCAATGCCTCATGGGAACTGGGGAAATATACATGATCTCCGACATGTGCCGACATGGCATCCAGGAACTGGTGCAGTACCCTGGATGCTGACGCCTGTGAGATCCCCATCATATCACCAGTTGGTCTCTGGAAGGTACCTGTTGCTAATATTCTTAGGCCAACACATACCTTGGTTTCCACTGGGATGGGTTCCCCACTGTTGGTTCTGTGTGTGAGGCATGGCCTGCACAGCTCAACAATTTGCTGCAGGAGGTCCCTGTCCACTCTATAGCGCTCCACTATCTCCAGCTCATGTAACCCCTGGTAGGTGACCCTGGGCCTGTACACTCTTCTCCGTCTTCTCACTGTGGGTTGTCTGGCAGCATTTGCACTGTCACCACCCTCAGCAAGTCTCCTCTGTCTCCTTATAACAGCTATGAAAGCCCCTAGCATGTTTGGTCTGAGTGCAGCTTTTTCAGTTTTCACTTCTAATAGCTTACTCCTGTCTTGCAGTGTCTCTTGAGAGAAACATACTGCAATGCTGTTTGCAGTGTTTTAAGTGCTGGGCTGGGCTAGTATTCTGCCTGTGTAATTGCCTGCTTCTAATTGTTTTCACCTGCTAGCTCTACCAGTATTCCCTGCTAGCTTCCTACTATTTCTTCTGCTTCCTTTTTCCTCTCTTTTTCCTCAGGGGGGAGCAGCGCGCATACCAGCGAAAACACACTCACAGTGGCTACCACGCATGCACACATGCTTACACGGACTAGAATCTGCTTATTCATGTTAAAACGCGCGCACACCAGCGCAAACAGGTTTACAGATCTTTAAACAGGCTCCTACATGCTTACTCTGCCTTACACGCGCGCACTCTGTCTTACTCGCGCCTCCCAGCGTGCACACGTGCGCATGCACGCACAGCAAGAAACTTTGGTGTTGGCCACAGTGTACACCTTCCATTTCTTGACTTTCCCATGCTTATCTGTTGACACTCTTTTCATGCTGTGTGATTGACATCTTTCACATACCACTTTGCTGCAATGAGCTTGATTTCTTCCTGACATTCCCCCCTGTGATGCCACCTATCTCCTACTCTGTTACACCCCCTTATCTAACTCTTACACTACACAGAATGTGCTCATTTGCTATGTGACATTGTGATTCACTATCCTACCACTCATTTACATAGGATTGCCTATTAATGCTTAGTTACATGTCTTACACTCAGCTTCCCCCCTTAGCAACCACTAGACGGTGGCCATGTTGTTTTCAGTCTGCTAGTCCCTGCATTGCAAATCCATGCATTACATAAAACCCACATTTGTGGGTTTCAAACCTTTATTTTTATGTTTTATATAGCGCAGCCCATTTGCGCGGGGCTGCGCTGCTTTTAAATATCGCCGATCGCATAAAAAAAAATAAAGTATTTTATTTCATGTTTGCATCGGGTCACAGTGCCAATGGCCACATATTTGGCCATTGGCATGCTGACTGCAACATATGCACACTTTATTTGGAGCTGTCATGGCTCCATTGTGTTATTTGCAGTAATGTACTCAGTTGTCAACTGAGTACATTTCTGCACCTAACACGACTCTTACACGGGCTGGTTTCAGCTTTGTGGATCGCTAATCTACCTCATTTGCATGCCTTTCGGCTGCAAGTGAGGTGATTAGCATATCCACCCCCTGCCCGTGTAAGAGTCATTTTAGCTGGTCTCTTACACGGGATTTCGGGCTGTTCCTGGATCGCGATGGCTGCATGTTGTCTTACACGACTCTTAGACTCCATGCAAGCCGTCGTGAATCCTGCCCGGGCTTTGAAAATAGTATTCAGTTTATGGCACAGAAGACCAGGGATTTTTTCCCATCCAGGGTTAGGCTTATTTTTGCAGTGATTGATGTGATTCTAAAACATAATTTTGTGATTTCTGAAGACAAATTTTGTAAGCACAGAAGAGGGACTGAATCGAGAGAGAGAGAGAGAGAGAGATGACCCCCAACTGACCATTGTCTGCCAAGCTGCTTTAGCCCCAGGTACAATCACCTGTGGCTTGGACTGTAGCATTAGCGGGTTGAGCAGAGGAAGTGAAGCAGAGCAGTTTGAAGCTTGACATGTGCAGGTTCTCACTCTAGTAATGATTTTTGATATGCCCAAACTGGGCAAATCTAGTGACATCATGTGCATCATTGCATCCAGTGTCAGCTCCCCAATGGAATAGCTTTACCAGTGATGAGTGAGCTGTCCACTGACACATTACCATACCCAGTGATGTGCCTTCATTAAGGACAGAAACCCCACCCCTCCCTTATTGCCTTTTTTAGTGATAAGTCACTAATTGACTCTATCCATCTGGGACATTGGAAGAGCTCCATCCCGCTATGTCACAGAGCTGATTCGACCCTCAGGGATTTCACTTTTACTCCAAGGGATTCCACTGCATCCACTGCTTGATTATAAGACTGCGTAGTCAGCACATAGATTCATAGGTAGGTACTAGGTTATTAGCCTGAGGGCCTACATAAGCCTAGCCAACAAGGTTCCCTGGCTTACACCACCCACAAAAGTTATTTTCCTGTGCCACTGTTGAGCAGAGACACAGAAGTGAGCACCGGGGTGTATTTGCTTTTTCCCATCCAGATTTTTCTTGAAGAGTGCCAATGAAGAACTTTGCTTGACATAGATGGGTAGCCTGTTCCAGAGTATTGGAAGTCTCTGGGATAAGAATTTATTCCTCCAGCATGTCCTGTTTATTGTGGTGACAAGGCTTAGGTCCCTAGAGCATGTAGCTTGGAGGGATTGGGATTTCTTTAGATGTAGCATGTCCATCAGCTCTGGGCTTGACATAGCTTTATATCTTAGGCAGAGATCACCTCACAGTAGGTGATATGCTATGGAGTAAAGCTGGAGTTTTTTTGAGATGGTCAGTGTAGGGCATCTGTTTGAGGCCAGTAATCCTCTTTGTAAGGTACTTCTGTGGCCTTTCCAGCTGCTGCAGATGTCTTGTGAGGTACATTCCAAAATGGGCATTGTACTCTATAATGGGTCTAATGAGTGTCGAGTAGAGGGGAACAATGACCTCTTTTTTCCTGGATGAGAACCCTTTTATGATGAGGTGTGCCATGTAGAAGGACTTCCTGACTACTGTGGCAATGTGACTATCAAAGGACAGACTACTGTCCACCTGGGTCCCAAGGTCTCTTATCATACATTCAGTGTTAAGTAGACTGCTGTCTATGTAGTAGTTCATGGGTACAGAGTTTTTACCAAAGGGGATGACAATGCACTTTTTGGCTTTGAGCTTGAGGCCATGGCTCTGACACCAGGCATCTGTCTTAGTGAAGCCCTTCTGTAGGACTTCCACGCCATTTGGGGTCTCGACTATAGCTCCTAATTTGCAGTCATCTATGAACTTTGTTAGCCAGAGGCCTTCTGTGTTAGCCTGTACTTCAGAGAAGTAGATACCAAACAGGAGAGTGGCACTCCACTCGTCACTGGTTTGATGTCAGATTTGGAGTGTGCAGCTTTTACAGTGTGGGTTCTATCATTGAGCCCGTTGGCAACCCATCTTGTGATGTAGGGATTTATATCTAGCTTAGTGAGTTTAGCTATAATTCCAGAATGGGGGATGGTGTCAAAAGCCTTGGCGAGGTCAGGATAGGCTGTGTGAACCACCTTACCCTCATCTACAGCTTTGGTGACTGCCTCAAAGAAGTCAATCAGGTTCAGGAGGCATGATCTGCCTTTCACAAACTTGAACTGGGTGGGATCCACAGTTTGGAGGTTACCAATGTCTTTGTTTATGAGTTGCATGATGATACGTTCCATGGCCTTGCAGACCAGGCTCATCAGGCTAATAGGGTGATAGTTCCTGGGATCAGGGGTGGCTCCCCCTTTGTGGAGTGGGATAACTGTTGCTGTACACCATTCAGTGGGCACAAAGCCTGATGTGAGGCTATGATTGAACATGGTGCTTAGGTGGAGAGCCAGGTCATTCTGAAGTTTGTGTAAAATGCAGCCTGGGATGTTGTCCAGTCCCAAGGATGCTGTGTTTTTGGCTTTAGAGAGTGCAGCTTTTACCTGTGTAGTTGTGATTACAGGGACTCTGCATTCTTCCTGTATAGATATGGGCCCTTTAGGGGGTGAGGGGAGGTAAAGTTAGCACTGAACCTATCTGCCGGGATGTTGGCAATATCAGTTGGTTCTGTAATTTTCGTGCTGTTGTGCTGTAACTCAGAGCAGATTTGGGTGTTGCCATTGAGATTCTTGACATAGCTATAGAATGCTTTGTGGTTAACCTTAGAATCAGTGGTGATTTTGTTTTTGTAGCTAGCTTTGGAGGATTTTTTAAGGGATCTCAGCTTCTTACTGAGGCTGACCAGGGAGCTCCTCCACTCATGAGATTTTACTCTCTTTTGCAACAATTTCTTCCTTCTGTTGTACATTTTGTTTATGGCAGGGGACCAACAGATTGGCTTCCTTTTTCTGGAGGATAGAATCTTGGTTCTGTTTGGGATAGCATGATCCATGCACTCGTGTAAGTGCTTATAGAGTGCATTTGTGTAGGATTCAGCAGTCATAACTGTATTATCTATCTGCATGGGTGTCATGAAGTTCACCACTTCTGTCTTAAGAAGCATGAAGTTGGCTTTGGAGAAATTTTTTACCGCGGTTTACTTAATGGGGGGTGGGGGTGGGATGTGGATATCAAGGGTGATTAGTTTATGGTCGGATCAGACCAACGGGGAGTTGACTTCAGGTGTGGGAACACCGGTCACTCATGTTGGTAATGACTAGGTCCAGGATATTGGTGCCCCTGGTGGGGGTGTGGAAAAGTTGATCCAGGGCATTGGAGTTTATGAATTCCAGAAAGAAATGTGTGAAGGAGTTGGTACACGAGTAGTTTTCCCAGTTAATGGTGGGGTAGTTGAAATTGCCCATTATTACATCAAGAAAAGAGGAGTGGTGGGGGATCTTTAGCAAACTACAAATTGGATTGCAGTTTTGCCCAGAGTTAGTTGCAGTTGGATAACCTCGGATGCATTATGCTGAGCAACTAGCCTGGAGGTGTGGATATCCTTAATGAATATGGACACACCTCCACCTTTGGTGTTCCGGTCAAGGTTACATTGGCCAAAAAGTGTGGTATGAGTTATAGCCTAGTAGTGCAGGGGTGCTCTCTGGAGCCTTGAACCAGGTCTCAGTCACTGCACAGATATCGATGTTCTCCATTTTAAGGAGTGCCTCAAGTGAGTGCATTTTGAGATTTGGACTTCTAGCATTGAGTAGCATTACCCTCAGTTTTTGCTTGCCTATTCCTGTTATGGTGGTGAATTTGTCATTTGAACCTTGCCTAGAAAAGGCACTATAGGGGCGGCAAGAGCCTTATCCAGTATCCAGAATCCCAGGGGTGATAGGTGCAGGCCATCTCTGGCAAAGCATCGTGGTCTGTCAACCATGTCATCCCAAGCAGACAGATGCTGGCTCCACTTAGAATGACACCAGAAGCTTAGCCAATTGTTGAAGTCAATCATTTTGTCCTTGTACTGCGGTATCATTCTGGGCGATGGCAGAATGCTACTCAGGGCTAGGGTCATACCTGCCTGGGCTACAAGATCGAAGAACTCTTCCATGTCTCTTTTCATGTAGTCCATGGAGGTACATCTCAGGTCATTCACACCAACATGGACAATGACAGAGTCATATTTGTACTTGTTGTGGAGTGACCTGAGTGCGTGGGTTATGTGGCGGATCCTGGTACCCGACAGGCAGCTGACAGTAACCCTCTCCTTGTTTAGCCTGGTGAGTGGGACATCAGTGTGCCTGACTATAGAGTCACCTATGACTAGTGTGTTGGATATGTTGTGTTGCCTTATTGGCTGAGGTTGAGTTGCACACTGTGTCTGTGTGCTATGTGTCATTTGGGTTGTGTTGGGGGGTGAAAGTTGCTTGCGTTTCTGCTTTGACGGTCTCTGTTGCTTGGGCAGATTATTATTGAGAGCCTCCGCAAATGTATTTGTGCTTCTATGTGTGGATTTTGGTGGTGTAGATTTACTGAGACTATGTGATAAGTGTGGTATGGTGCAAGTGTTTACCTTCTCCTCTTGAATGTCAAGTTCAGTCTTGGTTGGAGAGATTTACCTACAATTTGGCTAGATAAGTGCATCTCTCACAGGTTGTAGTGTTGGGTGGTAGGAGGAGAGGGTTGCCTGTGTACATGAGGCAATTTCTACATTGCCCCAAGATGCTCAGATTCATCAGATAGACAGGAGAGAACACTGGGAGCTGACCCTTTGACATGCCTGAATAAAAAAATTATTTTCCTCTAGATAAGTGAGGAAAGTGAGTACGATAGCTGTTTTTCTCTAAGCAATTGAAGAAAGTAAGTGCAAAAACTGTTTTCCTCTAGGTAATGAGGAAGGTTGAGTGCTGTAGTAATTAGTAGCTTATTTAGAGCTTACAAGTTCTGAACAAGTGCTGATCATGAATAAGCACATTCAAGTGCTAAAACTAAGAATCTGTATCTGCACTAGACTAGCTACAGGAAAGAAACAAGTACAAATGCTAGCTTTCAAATCAGAAAGGTGAGAGAGATGGAAAATATTGCCCAGATGGCCAATAACTACAATTTCTAAGCCAGAACTACTCCTTATGTGGTAGACAGGTTACCTAGTGCTTACCACTCCCACTGATAAGCTAGAAGACTTCCCTCCAACACAGAAAGGCTTGGGAGGGCTCAGAAGCTTATATACATTCCTGGATACAGCAAATATGTATCTGGACTAGGAAAGGTAGGAAACAGGCTTACAGTTTTTTTTGTTTGTTTTTTTACAGAAAAGTAGCTAAAACAGCAGTAAAAACAAATCAAATGCAGTGTAAGCTAGCACACTTGAGTATGTAGCAATATTAGACCAAACACAGTTTAAAAATGCAATTAAATTAAAAATAACTAAAAACAAGTGCAGAAGGAGTGTATTAGGTAGAATGTGATAAAGAGATGGGACTTTGTGGAGTGTCCCAGATCAAATCTACAGTGATGCGGGCAACTGCAAAAGCCACCAAATTTAAACAACAAACCAGAACTAGGGAGAGTGAGTGGGATGAAACACTTTCAGCAGAGCTCTGAAAAACTATACAGTGAATCAAAAATAACAGTTCACGACTCTAAATAAAATTAGTCCAGCAACAATTTATAGTACACAATTCTGAAGAACCAAAAAATATATACTTAGCTCTGTATATTTCGAGATAGTTTGAAAAGAGCTCTGTTAGACACAGGTTCCAGCAATGATATGCAGGCTGTTAACTAACAGGGTCTATTATTATGCAAGTAATCCTTCAGATAGTCAGAACTTAAGAAACAGCAGAAAATAGGGGGAGGTGGGACAAAACACTTTCAGCAGAGATCTGAAAAACTATACAGTGAATCAGAAATAACAGTGCACAACTCTGAATAAAATTAGTCCAGCAACAATTTACAGTACACAGTTCTGAAGAACCAAAAATATACTTAGCTCTGTATATTTCCAGATAGTTTGAAAAGAGCTCTGTTCGACACAGGTTCCAGCAATGGAATAGCCATTATAAGTCTGTGTCATCAGTACATGGAAAAGCCATTATAAGTCTGTGCAGTCAGCACATGGAATAGCCATTATAAGTCTGTATAGTTAGTACATGGAACGGACATTATAAGTCTGTGTAGTCAGTACATGAAATGGCCATTATAAGTCTGCGTAGTCAGTACATGGAATGGCCATTATAAGTCTGCATAGTCAGCACATGGAATGTCCATTATAAGCCTGTGTAGTCAGTACATGGGATGGCCATTATATGTCTGATTAGTCCATAAATGTGATGGCCATTATAAGTCTGCGTAGTCAGTATATGGAATGGCCATTATAAGTCTGTGTAATCAGCATATGGAATGACCATTATAAGTATGTGTAGTCAGTACATGGAATAGCCATTATAAGTCTGCGTACTAAGTACATGGAATGGCCTTTATAAGTCTGTGTAGTCAGTATATGGAATGGCCATTATAAGTATGCATAGTCAGTACATGGAATGGCCATTATAAGTTTGCATAGTCAGCACAGGGAATGGCCATTATAGGTCTGCATAGTCAGCACATGAAATGGCCATTATAAGTATGCATAGTCAGTACATGGAATGGCCATTATAAGTCTGCATAGTAAGCACATGGAATGGTCATTACAAGTCTGCGTAGTCAGTACATGGAATGGCCATTATAAGACTGTGTAGTCAGTACATGGGATGGCCATTATAGGTCTGTGTGGTCAGTACATGGAATGGCCATTACAAGTCTGATTAGTTGATACCTGGAATGGCCATTATAAGTCTGCATAATCAGCACATGGAATGGCCATTATAAGTCTGTAAGTCTGCATAGTTAGTATATGAAATGGCCATTATAAGTCTGCTTAGTCAATAAATGGAATGGCCATTATAAGTCT
The DNA here is from genome assembly GCF_019279795.1 of Protopterus annectens. Taxonomy (NCBI): domain Eukaryota; kingdom Metazoa; phylum Chordata; order Ceratodontiformes; family Protopteridae; genus Protopterus; species Protopterus annectens. The sequence continues at coordinate 693,185,597 of NC_056736.1, forward strand.
GCATAGTAAGCACATGGAATGGCCATTATATGTCTGCATAGTCAGTGCATGGAATGGCCATTATAAGTCTGCATAGTTTATACATGGAATAGCTATTATGTGTGCATAGTCAGCACATGAAATGGCCATTATAAGTCTGCGTAGTCAGTACATGGAATGGCCATTATAAGACTGTGTAGTCAGTACATGGGATGGCCATTATAGGTCTGTGTGGTCAGTACATGGAATGGCCATTACAAGTCTGATTAGTCCATACATGGAATTGCCATTATAAGTCTGCATAGTCAGTACATGGAATGGCCATTATAAGTCTGCGTGATCTATACATGGAATGGCCATTATAAGTCTCCATAGTCAGTACATGGAATGGTCATTATGTCTGCTTAGTTGATACATGGAATGAACATTATAAATATGCATAGTCAGCACATGAAATGGCCATTATGTCTGCATAGTCAGTACATGGAATGGCCATTATAAGTCTGCATAGTCAGTACATGGAATGGACATTATAAGTCTATGTAGTCGATACATTAAATGGCCATTATAAGTCTGCATAGTCAGTACATGGAATGGCCATTATAAGTCTGTGTAGTCAGTACATGGAATGGCCATTATAAGTCTGCGTAGTCAGTACATGGGAATGGCCACAGTGGTGTATACTTATTGGTTGCTGTCAGACACTAGACTCCTCTAACAATGCTCACTTCATTGTAATCCTTTATCTTATGTTTTCATCTGCAGATTGCCCCCAACAAATATATATCTGGTTATGGCCAATGAAGTGTGAACACAGATTTTGTTCTAGCATACAAAAGGACAAGAAATAGACCTTTTCTGAAAAAAAAACAGTATTGGTTCTGATTTCATAAAAAAAACCTTAATGTGAAACAGATGCATGTAGGCTTTGTTAGGCTGAACATATGCAAAATGTCCATATTGGTTGTACACTGAAATAGCTATAAAATAACATTTGTAGACCATTGCAATAAAAGGCCATTTATGTGTAACCATATAAAGTATTCCAGTAAAATTCTCAGAACAATATTTTGCAACTTGACCTTTGAAACACAGTTGTACTGTGGTGGTGGTGCTGCGGTAGCATTGTCGCCTCACAGTAAGACGTTGCCCTGTTCGATTTTCAGCTAGAGCATCTTCTGTGTGGAGACATGCGTGAATGGGCGTACCTTCATTGAAGGGTGAGCATCAGGGCTGGCAACTTGGCATGTAAAAATCTACTGCCAATCATTAGCGGACCGGAGTTCCACTGTGGTGACCCCTAACCAGGAAAAGCCGAAAGACACACACACACCTTTGAAACACAGTTGATTTTTTTTTTTGTAATTGCAGAACACAATCCATGTAGCTACATAGATATAGTTGCAGCCTCTTTTGCAGTAAGTCCAGGGTTTGAATACATGGAAGGGAAATATGTATTTAATTTTTCAAGCATAGTACCTCTCTAGCCCTCTTTAAGAGGAACCTGGATGACTGGATGGGAAATAGAAAATAAACCCCTAGAATCTCACCTGTGTCCCTGTTGGACAGGGGAAACAGGTGCTGATTTTGTTTGAATATGGGCAAAATTGTTGGCTAGGCTTATAAAGACATCCGGGACAATAGCCTAGTATCATCCTATGAACTTATGAACACGTTCATGTAAGGACCTCCAGGCCAGTAGTCCAGTATCATCCTATGAACCTATGAACAAGTTCATGTAAGGACCTCCAGGCCAGTAGTCCAGTATCATCCTATGAACCTATGAACACGTTCATGTAAGGACCTCCAGGCCAGTAGTCCAGTATCATCCTATGAACCTATGAACAAGTTCATGTAAGGACCTCCAGGCCAGTAGTCTAGTATCATCCTATGAACCTATGAACACGTTCATGTAAGGACCTCCAGGCCAGTAGTCCAGTATCATCCTATGAACCTATGAACAAGTTCATGTAAGGACCTCCAGGCCAGTAGTCCAGTATCATCCTATGAACCTATGAACAAGTTCATGTAAGGACCTCCAGGCCAGTAGTTCAGTATCATCCTATGAACCTATGAACACGTTCATGTAAGGACCTCCAGGCCAGTAGTCCAGTATCATCCTATGAACCTATAAACAAGTTCATGTAAGGACCTCCAGGCCAGTAGTCCAGTATCATCCTATGAACCTATGAACACGTTCATGTAAGGACCTCCAGGCCAGTAGTCCAGTATCATCCTATGAACCTATGAACAAGTTCATGTAAGGACCTCCAGGCCAGTAGTCTAGTATCATCCTATGAACCTATGAACACGTTCATGTAAGGACCTCCAAGCCAGTAGTCCAGTATCATCCTATGAACCTATGAACAAGTTCATGTAAGGACCTCCAGGCCAGTAGTCCAGTATCATCCTATGAACCTATGAACACGTTCATGTAAGGACCTCCAGGCCAGTAGTCCAGTATCATCCTATGAACCTATGAACAAGTTCATGTAAGGACCTCCAGGCCAGTAGTCCAGTATCATCCTATGAACTTATGAACACGTTCATGTAAGGACCTCCAGGCCAGTAGTCCAGTATCATCCTATGAACCTATGAACAAGTTCATGTAAGGACCTCCAGGCCAGTAGTCCAGTATCATCCTATGAACCTATGAACACGTTCATGTAAGGACCTCCAGGCCAGTAGTCCAGTATCATCCTATGAACCTATGAACAAGTTCATGTAAGGACTTCCAGGCCAGTAGTCTAGTATCATCCTATGAACCTATGAACACGTTCATGTAAGGACCTCCAGGCCAGTAGTCCAGTATCATCCTATGAACCTATGAACAAGTTCATGTAAGGACCTCCAGGCCAGTAGTCCAGTATCATCCTATGAACCTATGAACACGTTCATGTAAGGACCTCCAGGCCAGTAGTCCAGTATCATCCTATGAACCTATGAACAAGTTCATGTAAGGACCTCCAGGCCAGTAGTCTAGTATCATCCTATGAACTTATGAACACGTTCATGTAAGGACCTCCAGGCCAGTAGTCCAGTATCATCCTATGAACCTATGAACAAGTTCATGTATATCCATGGAATAGCCACTGAGGCCGAGCAGCACTCTGAAGTGGCAAAATGCAGTAAGACCTTGCTTTCAACTGAGATGCAATGTCTGGAGAGTGGATTCAACAATCATAATGAATGTTGCTTTTGAAGATTCCATCTGCAAAGCATGAATGTTATGCCCTACTGAAAAAAACACTAACTCTGGTAGTGGAAAACAAGTTTCAAAAAGAGGATTATGCATTGTATTTCTTTTTCAGTGTCTGTACATCTTTCAAACACATTTATGTATTAATCTGTAAATGGCAACTACAGAATTATAAAAAAAATATGTAGCTCTTTTTCTTACAGCTCTTCTTAATGTCCTGGCAAATGTACTGTACTGAACATGCCTAGTATATGGAGTTCCTTGCTGGTCAGTGTATCACTTTCAGATCCTTCTTTGGTAGAACAAATAATATTATCTGCAATCTTGAATGAATAATAATATCTGCAATCTCTAATTTGTGTGGTAACTGTTAGAATAACTTTCTGGGTATGCTTTGCAAAGGTTTATAGTTTGTTTCTCTACTATAGACAGATTCTTGTAATTTATTACATCCATTATGTGTTGCTAATGGTTCATTTTCTCTCTGAGTGTATTTCTTTTTTGTATCTGTAAAAATCTTTTGATACATGGGCATATGGTTTATTCTCTTGTAGGACCACAGTTCCTATACTATTTTGACTGTAATTTACATGGAATATTACTGACTTATATGCATAAAAGTATTTTAATGATAGGGGATCTGTAGTTTGCTTATTGAGTAATTCAAAACAATTCTCTTATTGTTAATTCAATTCCCAAGGGTATGTGGTCTGTGCTCTTGGCAGCCAACCAAGCAACTACAACTTCATTCATTTTAAGCTGTCAACAATACATAGTTATTAACAAGACAAAAAGCTGACATTCTTATCTCAGCTTCTCAACTAAACTATCGACTGTCCATTTCTAAAATTAAGTATTTTTCTTCTGTGGCAGTAGGCCACTTGGTTGTCTACATCCTCCACACCAGTGCTACTTGATTCCAATACCAATGCGAAAGAACAGATTATTGTGTATATGGAGACCTGCTCCCATTAATGTGATACAACAATCAGCTAAACACTACACTATGCCTTTCTTTACTTGAGCAATTCAGCACTATAACAGTTACGAGTTGTCCCATGCTGAAAAAGTGTGCACCTTATTTCAAGGTATATCTTGCCTTAAAAGCTTTCTTAGTTAGTGCATAGTTATTTCAGATATATTATATACAAACTTTGTAAGATATTGCTTTTTAACTGGAAACTTCTGCAATGCTTTTTTTATCTTCTGGTGTTGACATTTGTACAACTTCTCATATTTTATTACATTTCAGTACCTCAACTATTAAACTATAGCTGATGTATTTCTGACCTAACAAGCCGATTTTATATGTACACCTATTTAGCTTGAAGTTATGTTGCATTAATCTATAAAAAAAGCCGTAACAGTCTCTTGTCGTGCTGTTGGTGTGGCTGATCCCAGCACTAACAGATCATCAATTATACTTATTACATCTGTCAAGCACTGAATTGTTGTGTGGCAGATACATTTCACTTGCTGAAGAGGTATAAAGCGGAAGCAGAAGTGTAAGGACTGTACTTCCTAGTGGTCTAGTCAATGCACACAATTTGGAACTGTTTTCATCTAGCCTTGTATGCCAAAAAACATATCTGTCTCTAGTACTTACAAAAACTTTGCATTAGGAAATGCTCTATCTTACTCACTTTATTCATATATGGAAGATAATGCAAGTGTGCCTTGCTTTTCTTCACAGCTACATCCATACTTTTCAATCCCTATATTGACTCTAATGAATATTACCAGCAAATAGCAGTCTCTGGTACTGTTGAAACAAAATGAATTTATATAGAAAGTCTAAAAACAGTGAGGAAGGAATGCAGATTAGACTGAAAGAAATATTGAGAATTAGTGAACCGGATACGGGATTAAAATTACACAGAGGAACACTGTAAAATTGGTCAGTATTGATCAATGCACTCAGAAGCTGCTGTGGTGCAGCTGATAGCATTGTCACCTCACAGCAAGCGGTTTTCTGGTTTAATTCTCAGCTGGGGTGCCTTCTGTGTGGAGTCTGTGTGTCTTCCCTGTAGTCATGTGGGTTTCCTCCAGTTGTTCTGGTTTCCTCTCACATTCTAAAGATATGCAGTAGGTTGACTGGACACTCTAACTTGCCCATAGGTGCGAATGAGTGGTACAGATGAATTACCATGGTAGTGCTAGCCACCTGGCAGTGTAAACCTTGCCTTGAGACGATTGTCAATGTTGAAGTGACACCCCAGCCTCATGTGCAAAATGGGAAAAGGGGTTGAAGATAGATGGATTGATCAATGCATTACCCCTATAAACAAACATAAATAAAATAAATTATTATTTTGTCAAGGAAAGGTTTTTAAACATTTGGCACTGGATGGCTCTGAAGAGCGATACAAAGTGTTTTGCATATTGTTAGGGTGCTCTGACCACCTAGTGGCACCATTAGTTCAGCACTTTGTGTAATTTCATATCTTCTGGTTTCAAGCAAAAAGATCTCTGATGACTCCAGCCTTTTGTCATATTCTGTCTTGACCATCCCATGTATCTTTCTGGCAGCTTTTCTGTTTAATCCTTCCAGCAGCCTGATATATGTTTCCTTATACTGTCAACGAAATGGCTCACAATACGAAAGCTGCAGCCTGATCAAGGCCTTCTAGAGGCAAAGTATTACAGGTTTCTTTTGTAATGTATCTGTCTCAGGATATACCACATCATTTTGTTTTGGGCTACCTTGTCCTCTCACAGGGTTCTCTGTGGTACAGTCCAGGTGGGATCAACACCCCAAGATACTTATATTGCTCTGTTACCATCAGTTCTACTCCTCCAATCTGATATGTCACACCAGGGTTCTTATAGCCTACTTGCAGTACCTTTAAAATGTTTGTATTAGCTATCAGATGACACATTTCTGCCCACATGTTTAGCATTTCCAAATCTTTTACAAGAATCTCCCCACCCATTTATTGCTCTATCTACTTTTCTGTCATCAACAATGAAGTTGCTCTTGTTCTCTGTTTCCACAGGTACATCTGACACAAACACATTGATTGATAGTAAATCCAGGACAGATCACTTATGGCACCCCAGTGGCTTCTTAATTCCTGATATTGTCCTCTCACTAACCCCACCCATGTACTACCATTCAGCTATGCAACTATCCATTTCCTCTGTTTTGCCCTTACCCCAAGCCCCCCACTTTTCCTGTCAGACTGATGTGTGAGATAGAGCCAAATCACAGGAAGACTATGGATGATATGGCATAATGAGACACATTGGACAGGGTTTGACTCTCACCATTGAGAAATTAGCTAGACTTAAAATCGCTGACAAGAGCAGCTAGCCTAATATATATGAAACATCTATGAAGATTACATCTACTACCACTCTCTTGAAACATTCACCTGTAAAATGGTCATAAAACTACGTCAGGTTTGACTGACAGTACATTCTGTCCCAGAAACCATATTGGTTGCTATCCTGGGGATTGTTTTCTTCTAGAATGTTGCTAACCTTCCTCTCAGGATTCCCTCCATGAGTTTTCCTGACACTGTTGTTAAACTACCAGGCCTGTAATTTCCTGGATTTTTTTCATATGCTCCTTTTCTTGTCTTCTAGTTGTTGGACACTTCTGTATTACTCAGTAACCTGCTGAAAATCTCCATAAGGGAATCTGTCAATACACCAGCCAGATTTTTGAGGACTTTTACAGAAAATCCATCTGGTACCTTATACTTTATCCACATTAAGAGTAGCCAGTTCCACTCTGAAGTATTTATGTACTAAGAAGGCTGCTATTTTTTATTCATATCAAATAATTTCAAACTTTATTTTTTACTAAGTTGCTTACCCTTGTACCTTTTAATTGTATGATTCTCACAGCAAACAACTCCAGAACTCTCAGAAATTATTTCCTGCACCTGTGGTCAGCTTAACTCCATGGAAACATAATAACAGAATGTCCTCCTGCCCTCAACTGTACACATCTCAACTCACACTTAACATTTATTTGCTAAAATGAAACTTGCCATTTTTCCTTTACATTGACAGTGTTCTCCTTTTTAAAGCCTACACACTTATACACACACACAAAAAAAATCTTGTCATTGGATGAAGCCAAGGGCATTAATCTAGGCATTCATCTATTCAAAAGTAAGAGAAAACATCTCAACATTACATATGTATTTATTTATTTCACATTTTTTAACCAGGCTAGCCGAACTGGATAAGAAATTATCCATTTTCAGTGAAGACCAAAGGGGAAAAGCCCCAAGCAAAACATACAAATACATACAAATAGAGACAAGTTAACAATATAAAGAGCAAAACAAATGAATGGATACAACGGATAAGAAAAATAAATGTAATCCAAGGAATAGTACATAGCTATATACAGGCTCAGAAGAAGGAAAGTGCAAAAGAAGATAGGAGTAGAGGAGGAATTAAGTGATCTAGAGAAAGGAGGAAAAAAAGAGGAGCGGTAGGATAAAGTAAATGATATAAATAGGGAGGGTATAGAAAGAAGAACAGTAGGATAAAGTAAATATATAAAAAGGGAGGGTATATTAAGAAGAACAGTAGGATAAAGTAAATATAAAAAGAGGGGGTATAGAAAGAAGAGCAGTAGGATAAAGTAAATGATATAAAGAGGGAGGGTATAAAAAGAAGAGCAGTAGGATAAAGTAAATGATATAAAGAGGGGGGTATAGAAAGAAGAGCAGTAGGATAAAGTAAATATATAAAGAGGGAGGGTATAGAAAGAAGAGCAGTAGGATAAAGTAAATTATATAAAGAGGGAGTGTATAGAAAGAAGAGCAGTAGGATCAAGTAAATATATAAAGAGGGAGGGTATAGAAAGAAGGGCAGTAGGATCAAGTAAATATATAAAGATGGAGAGTATAGAAAGAAGAGCAGTAGGATAAAGTAAATGATATAAAGAGGGAGGGTATAGAAAGAAGAGCAGTAGGATAAAGTAAATGATATAAAGAGGGAGGGTACAGAAAGAAGAGCAGTAGGATAAAGTAAATATATAAAGAGGGAGGGTATAGAAAGAAGAGCAGTATGATAAAGTAAATATAAAAACAGGGAGGGTATAGAAAGAAGAGCAGTAGGATAAAGTAAATATAAAAACAGGGAAGGTACAGAAAGAAGAGCAGTAGGATACAGTAAATGATATAAAGAGGGAGGGTATAAAAAGAAGAGCAGTAGGATAAAGTAAATGATATAAAGAGGGGGGTATAGAAAGAAGAGCAGTAGGATAAAGTAAATATATAAAGAGGGAGGTATAGAAAGAAGACCAGTAGGATAAAGTAAATATATAAAGAGGGAGGTATAGAAAGAAGAGCAGTAGGATAAAGTAAATATATAAAGAGGGAGGTATAGAAAAAAGAGCAGTAGGATAAAGTAAATGATATAAAGAGGGAGGGTACAGAAAGAAGAGCGGTAGGATAAAGTAAATATATGAAGAGGGAGGTATAGAAAGAAGAGCAGTAGGATAAAGAAAATATATAAAGAGGGAGGGTATAAAAAAAAGAGCAGTAGGATAAAGTAAATATATAAAGAGGGAGGTATAGAAAGAAGAGCAGTAGGATAAAGTAAATGATATAAAGAGGGAAGGTATATTAAGAAGAGCAGTAGGATAAAGTAAATGATATAAAGAGGGAGGGTATATTAAGAAGAGCAGTAGGATACAGTAAATGATATAAAGAGGGAGGGTATAGAAAGAAGAGCAGTAGGATAAAGTAAATGATATAAAGAGGGAGGGTATAGAAAGAAGAGCAGTAGGATAAAGTAAATTATATAAAGAGGGAGGGTATAGAAAGAAGAACAGTAGGATAAAGTAAATGATATAAAGAGGGAGGGTATAGAAAGAAGAGCAGTAGGATAAAGTAAATGATATAAAGAGGGAGGGTATAGAAAGAAGAGCAGTAGGATAAAGTAAATATATAAAGAGGGAGGGTATAGAAAGAAGAGCAGTAGGATAAAGTAAATATATAAAGAGGGAGGGTATAGAAAGAAGAGCAGTAGGATAAAGTAAATATATAAAGAGGCAGGTATAGAAAGAAGACCAGTAGGATAAAGTAAATATATAAAGAGGGAGGTATAGAAAGAAGAGCAGTAGGATAAAGTAAATGATATAAAGAGGGAGGGTATATTAAGAAGAGCAGTAGGATAAAGAAAATATATAAAGTGGGAGGGTATAGAAAGAAGAGCAGTAGGATAAAGTAAATCATATAAAGAGGGAGGGCATAGAAAAAAAACAGTAGGATAAAGTAAATGATATAAAGAGGGAGGATGTAGAAAGAAGATCAGTAGGATAAAGTAAATATATAAAGAGGAAGGTATAGATAGCAGAGCAGTATGTTAAAGTAAATATATAATGTGGAGGGTACAGAAAGAAGAGCAGTAGGATCAAGTAAATATATAAAGAGGGAGGGTATAGAAAGAAGAGCAGTAGGATAAAGTAAATATATAAAGAGGGAGGGTATAGAAAGAAGAGCAGTAGGATAAAGTAAATGATATAAAGAGGGAGGGTATAGAAAGAAGAGCAGTAGGATAAAGTAAATGATATAAAGAAGAGGGTATAGAAAAAAGAGCAGTAGGATAAAATAAATATATAAAGAAGGATGGTATAGAAAGATGAGCAGTAGGATAAAGTAAATATATAAAGAGGGAATGTATAGAAAGAAGAGCAGAAGGATAAAGTAAATATATAAAGAGGGAAGGTATAGAAAGAAGAGCAGTAGGATAAAGTAAATATATAAAGATGGCAGGTATAGAAAGAAGAGCAGTAGGATAAAGTAAATATATAAAGACGGAGGCTATAGAAAGAAGAGCAGTAGGATAAAGTAAATATATAAAGAGGGAGGCTATAGAAAGAAGAGCAGCAGGATAAAGTAAATACATAAAAAGGGAGGTACAGAAAGAAGAGCAGTAGGATAAAGTAAATATATAAACAGGGAAGGTATATAAATAAGATCAGTAGGATAAAGTAAATGATATAAAGAGGGGGTATAGAAAGAAGAGCAATAGGATAAAGTAAATATATAAAGAGGGAGGGTATAGAAAGAAGAGCAGTAGGATAAAGTAAATATATAAAGAGGGAGGGTATAGAAAGAAGAGCAGTAGGATAAAGTAAAACTATAAAGAGAGAGCGTATAGAAAGAAGAGCAAAAGGATAAATAAATATATACAGAGGGAGGGTATAGAAAGAAGAGCAGCAGGATAAAGTAAATATATAAAGAGGGGGGTATAGAAAGAAGAGCAGTAGGACAAAGTAAATATATAAAGAGGAGGGTATAGAAAGAAGAGCAGTAGGATAAATAAATATATACAGAGGGAGGGTATAGAAAGAAGAGCAGCAGGATAAAGTGAATATATAAAGAGGGAGGGTATAGAAAGAAGAGCAGTAGGATAAAGTAAATGATATAAAAAGTGGGTATAGAAAGAAGAGCAGTAGGATGAATTAAATATATAAAGAGGGAGGGTATAGAAAGAAGAGCAGTAGGATAAAGTAAATATATAAAGAGGAGGGTATAGAAAGAAGCGCAGTAGGATAAAGTAAATTATATAAAGAGGGAGGGTATAGAAAGAAGAGCAAGAGGATAAAGTAAATGATATAAAGAGGACGGGTATAGAAAGACGAGCAGTATGATAAAATAAATGATATAAAGTGGGAGGGTATAGAAACAAGACCAGTAGGATAAAGTAAATATATAAAGAGGGGGGTATAGAAAGAAGAGCAGTAGGATAAAGTAAATATATAAAGAGGGAGGGTATAGAAAGAAGAGCAGTAGGATAAAGTAAATATATAAAGAGGGAGGGTATAGAAAGAAGAGCAGTAGGATAAAGTAAATGATATAAAGAGGGAGGGTATAGAAAGAAGAGCAGTAGGATAAAGTAAATGATATAAAGTGGAGGGTATAGAAAGAAGAGCAGTAGGATAAAGTAAATATATAAAGAGGGAGGGTATAGAATGAAGAGCAGTAAGATAAAGAAAATCATATAACGAGGGAGGGTATAGAAAGAAGAGCAGTAGGATAAAGTAAATATATAAAGAGGGAGGGTATAGAAAGAAGAGCAGTAGGATAAAGTAAATATATAAAGAGGGAGGGTATAGAAAGAAGAGCAGTAGGATAAAGTAAATATATAAACAGGGGGGTACAGAAAGAAGAGCAGTAGGATAAAGTAAATATATAAAAAGGAGGGTATAGAAAGTAAAGCAGTAGGATAAAGTAAATATATAAAGAGGGAGGGTATAGAAAGAAGAGCAGTAGGATAAAGTAAATATATAAAGAGGGAGGTATAGAAAGAAGAGCAGTAGGGTAAAGTAAATGATATAAAGAGGGGGTATAGAAAGAAGAGCAGTAGGATAAAGTAAATATATAAAGAGGGAGGGTATAGAAAGAAGAGCAGTAGGATAAAGTAAATATATAAAGAGGGAGGGTATAGAAAGAAGAGCAGTAGGATAAAGTAAATATATAAAGAGGGAGGGTATAGAAAGAAGAGCAGTAGGATAAAGTAAATATATAAAGAGGGAGGGTATAGAAAGAAGAGCAGTAGGATAAAGTAAATGATATAAAGAGGGGGGTATAGAAAGAAGAGCAGTAGGATAAAGTAAATATATAAAGAGGGAGAGTATAGAAAGAAGAGCAGCAGGATAAAGTAAATATATAAAGAGAGAGTGTAAAGAAGGAAGAGCAGCAGGGTGAAGTAAATATATAAAGAGGGAGGGTATAGAAAGAAGAGCAGTAGGATAAAGTAAATATATAAAGAGAGGGGTATAGAAAGAAGAACAGTAGGATAAAGTAAATATATAAAGAGGGAGGGTGTAGAAAGAAGATCAGTAGGATAAAGTAAATATATAAAGAGGGAGGGTATAGAAAGAAGAGCAGTAGGATAAAGTAAATGATATAAAAAGGGGGTATAGAAAAAAGAGCAATAGGATAGAGTAAATATATAAAGAGGGAGGGTATAGAAAGAATAGCAGTAGGATAAAGTAAAACTATAAAGAGAGAGGGTATAGAAAGAATAGCAGTAGGATACATTAAATATATAAAGAGTAGGTATAGAAAGAAGAGCAATAGGATAAAGTAAATATATAAATAGAGAGGGTATAGAAAGAAGATCGGTAGGATAAAGTAAATATATAAAGAGGGAGGGTATAGAAAGAATAGCAGCAGGATAAATTAAATATATAAAGAGGGAGGGTATAGAAAAAAGAGCAGCAGGTTAAAGTAAATATATAAAGAGGCAGGGTATAGAAAGAAGAGCAGTAGGATAAAGTAAATATATAAAGAGGGAGGGTATAGAAAGAAGAGCAGTAGGATAAAGTAAATATATAAAGAGGGAGGGTATAGAAAGAAGAGCAGTAGGATAAAGTAAATATATAAAGAGGGGGGTATAGAAAGAAGAACAGTAGGATAAAGTAAATATATAAAGAGGGAGGTATAGAAAGAAGAGCAGTAGGATAAAGTAAATGATATAAAGAGGGAGGGTACAGAAAGAAGAGCAGTAGGATAAAGTAAATATATAAAAAGGAGGGTATAGAAAGTAAAGCAGTAGGATAAAGTAAATATATAAAGAGGAAGGGTATAGAAAGAAGAGCAGTAGGATAAAGAAAATTATATAAAGAGGGAGGGTATAGAAAGAAGAGCAGTAGGATAAAGTAAATATATAAAGAGGGAGGGTATAGAAAGAAGAGCAGTAGGATAAAGTAAATATATAAAGAGGGAGGGTATAGAAAGAAGATCAGTAGGATAAAGAAAATTATATAAAGAGGGAGGGTATAGAAAGAAGAGCGGTAGGATAAAGTAAATGATATAAAGAGGGAGGGTGTAGAAAGAAGATCAGTAGGATAAAGTAAATATATAAAGAGGCAGGGTATAGAAAGAAGACAAGTAGGATAAAGTAAATGATATAAAGAGGGAGGGTATAGAAAGAAGAGCAGTAGGATAAAGTAAATATATAAAGAGGGAGGGTATAGAAAGAAGAGCAGTAGGATAAAGTAAATATATAAAGAGGGAGGGTATAGAAAGAAGAGCAGTAGGATAAAGTAAATATATAAAGAGAGAGGGTATAGAAAGAAGAGCAGTAGGATAAAGTAAATGATATAAAGAGGGAGGGTATAGAAAGAAGAGCAGTAGGATAAAGTAAATATATAAAGAGGGAGGGTATAGAAAGAAGAGCAGTAGGATAAAGTAAATGATATAAAGAGGGGGGTATAGAAAGAAGAGCAGTAGGATAAAGTAAATATATAAAGAGGGAGGGTATAGAAAGAAGAGCAGTAGGATAAAGTAAATATATAAAGAGGGAGGGTATAGAAAGAAGAGCAGTAGGATAAAGTAAATGATATAAAGAGGGGGGTATAGAAAGAAGAGCAGTAGGATAAAGTAAATATATAAAGAGGGAGGTATAGAAAGAAGACCAGTAGGATAAAGTAAATATATAAAGAGGGAGGTATAGAAAGAAGAGCAGTAGGATAAAGTAAATATATAAAGAGGGAGGGTATAGAAAGAAGAGCAGTAGGATAAAGTAAATGATATAAAAAGGAGGGTATAGAAAGAAGAGCAGTAGGATAAAGTAAATATATAAAGAGGGAGGGTATAGAAAGAAGAGCAGTAGGATAAAGTAAATGATATAAAGAGGGAGGGTATAGAAAGAAGAGCAGTAGGATAAAGTAAATATATAAAGAGGAGGGTATAGAAAGAAGAGCAGTAGGATAAAGTAAATATATAAAGAGGGAGGGTAAAGAAAGAAGAGCAGTAGGATAAAGTAAATGATATAAAGTGGAGGGTATAGAAAGAAGAGCAGTAGGATAAAGTAAATATATAAAGAGGGAGGGTATAGAAAGAAGAGCAGTAGGATAAAGTAAATGATATAAAGAGGGAGGGTATAGAAAGAAGAGCAGTAGGATAAAGTAAATATATAAAGAGGGAGGGTATAGAAAGAAGAGCAGTAGGATAAAGTAAATGATATAAAGAGGAGGGTATAGAAAGAAGAGCAGTAGGATAAAGTAAATGATATAAAGAGGGAGGGTATAGAAAGAAGAGCAGTAGGATAAAGTAAATTATATAAAGAGGGAGGGTATAGAAAGAAGAGCAGTAGGATAAAGTAAATGATATAAAGAGGGAGGGTATAGAAAGAAGAGCAGTAGGATAAAGTAAATGATATAAAGAGGGAGGGTATAGAAAGAAGAGCAGTAGGATAAAGTAAATATATAAAGAGGGGGTAGAGAAAGAAGAGCAGTAGGATAAATTATATAAAAAGGGAGGGTATAAAAAGAAGAGCAGTAGGACAAAGTAAATATATAAATAGGGGGATATAGAAAGAAGAGCAGTAGGATAAAGTAAATGATATAAAGAGGGAGGGTATAGAAAGAAGAGCAGTAGGATAAAGTAAATATATAAAGAGGGAGGGTATAGAAAGAAGAGCAGTAGGACAAAGTAAATATATAAATAGGGGGATATAGAAAGAAGAGCAGTAGGATAAAGTAAATTATATAAAGAGGGAGGGTATAGAAAGAAGAGCAGTAGGATAAAGTAAATATATAAAGAGGGAGGGTATAGAAAGAAGAGCAGTAGGATAAAGTAAATATATAAAGAGGGAGGGTATAGAAAGAAGAGCAGTAGGATAAAGTAAATATATAAAGAGGGAGGGTATAGAAAGAAGAGCAGTAGGATAAAGTAAATGATATAAAGAGGGAGGGTAAAGAAGAGCAGTAGGATAAAGTAAATATATAAAGAGGGAGGGTATAGAAAGAAGAGCAGTAGGATAAAGTAAATGATATAAAGAGGGAGGGTATAGAAAGAAGAGCAGTAGGATAAAGTAAATATATAAAGAGGGAGGGTATAGAGAGAGCAGTGGGATAAAGTAAATATATAATGAGGGAGGGTATAGAAAGAAGAGCAGTAGGATAAAGTAAATATATAAAGAGGAGGGTATAGAAAGAAGAGCAGTAGGATAAAGTAAATATATAAAGAGGGAGGGTATAGAAAGAAGAGCAGTAGGATAAAGTAAATATATAAAGAGGGGGGTATAGAAAGAAGAGCAGTAGGATAAAGTAAATGATATAAAGAGGGAGGGTATAGAAAGAAGAGCAGTAGGATAAAGTAAATGATATAAAGAGGGAGGGTATAGAAAGAAGAGCAGTAGGATAAAGTAAATATATAAAGAGGGAGGGTATAGAAAGAAGAGCAGTAGGATAAAGTAAATGATATAAAGAGGGAGGGTATAGAAAGAAGAGCAGTAGGATAAAGTAAATATATAAAGAGGGGGGTATAGAAAGAAGAGCAGTAGGATAAAGTAAATATATAAAGAGGGAGGGTATAGAAAGAAGAGCAGTAGGATAAAGTAAATATATAAAGAGGGAGGGTATAGAAAGAAGAGCAGTAGGATAAAGTAAATATATAAAGAGGGAGGTATAGAAAGAAGAGCAGTAGGATAAAGTAAATTATATAAAGAGGGAGGGTATAGAAAGAAGAGCAGTAGGATAAAGTAAATATATAAAGAGGGAGGGTATAGAAAGAAGAGCAGTAGGATAAAGTAAATATATAAAGAGGGAGGGTATAGAAAGAAGAGCAGTAGGATAAAGTAAATTATATAAAGAGGGGGGTATAGAAAGAAGAGCAGTAGGATAAAGTAAATATATAAAGAGGAGGGTATAGAAAGAAGAGCAGTAGGATAAAGTAAATATATAAAGAGGGAGGGTATAGAAAGAAGAGCAGTAGGATAAAGTAAATATATAAAGAGGGAGGGTATAGAAAGAAGAGCAGTAAGATAAAGCAAATATATAAAGAGGGATGGTATAGAAAGAAGAGCAGTAGGATAAAGTAAATATATAAAGAGGGGGGTTATAGAAAGAAGAGCAGTAGGATAAAGTAAATATATAAAGAAGGAGGGTATAGAAAGAAGAGCAGTAGGATAAAGTAAATGATATAAAAAGGAGGGTATAGAAAGAAGAGCAGTAGGATAAAGTAAATATATAAAGAGGGAGGTATAGAAAGAAGAGCAGTAGGATAAAGTAAATATATAAAGAGGGAGGGTATAGAAAGAAGAGCAGTAGGATAAAGTAAATGATATAAAAAGGAGGGTATAGAAAGAAGAGCAGTAGGATAAAGTAAATGATATAAAGAGGGAGGGTATAGAAAGAAGAGCAGTAGGATAAAGTAAATATATAAAGAGGGAGGGTATAGAAAGAAGAGCAGTAGGATAAAGTAAATGATATAAAGAGGGAGGTAGAAAGAAGAGCAGTAGGATAAAGTAAATATATAAAGAGGAGGGTATAGAAAGAAGAGCAGTAGGATAAAGTAAATATATAAAGAGGGAGGGTATAGAAAGTAGAGCAGTAGGATAAAGTAAATTTATAAAGAGGGGGGTATAGAAAGAAGAGCAGTAGGATAAAGTAAATATATAAAGAGGGAGGGTATAGAAAGAAGAGCAGTAGGATAAAGTAAATATATAAAGAGGGAGGGTATAGAAAGAAGAGCAGTAGGATAAAGTAAATATATAAAGAGGGAGGTATAGAAAGAAGAGCAGTAGGGTAAAGTAAATATATAAAGAGGGGGGGTGTACAAAAAAAGAGCAGCAGGATAAAGTAAATTATATAAAGAGGGAGGGTATAGAAAGAAGAGCAGTAGGATAAAGTAAATATATAAAGAGGGAGGGTATAGAAAGAGCAGTAGGATAAAGTAAATATATAAAGAGGGAGGGTATAGAAAGAAGAGCAGTAGGATAAAGTAAATGATATAAAGAGGGAGGGTATAGAAAGAAGAGCAGTAGGATAAAGTAAATATATAAAGAGGGAGGGTATAGAAAGAAGAGCAGTAGGATAAAGTAAATATATAAAGAGGGAGGGTATAGAAAGAAGAGCAGTAGGATAAAGTAAATGATATAAAGAGGGAGGGTATAGAAAGAAGAGCAGTAGGATAAAGTAAATATATAAAGAGAGGGGTATAGAAAGAAGAGCAGTAGGATAAAGTAAATATATAAAGAGGGAGGGTATAGAAAGAAGAGCAGTAGGATAAAGTAAATGATATAAAGAGGGAGGTATAGAAAGAAGAGCAGTAGGATAAAGTAAATATATAAAGAGGGGGCTATAGAAAGAAGAGCAGTAGGATAAAGTAAATGATATAAAGTGGAGGGTATAGAAAGAAGAGCAGTAGGATAAAGTAAATATATAAAGAGGGAGGGTATAGAAAGAAGAGCAGTAGGATAAAGTAAATTATATAAAGAGGGAGGGTATAGAAAGAAGAGCAGTAGGATAAAGTAAATGATATAAAGAGGGAGGGTATAGAAAGAAGAGCAGTAGGATAAAGTAAATATATAAAGAGGAGGGTATAGAAAGAAGAGCAGTAGGATAAAGTAAATATATAAAGAGGGAGGGTATAGAAAGAAGAGCAGTAGGATAAAGTAAATATATAAAGAGGGAGGGTATAGAAAGAAGAGCAGTAGGATAAAGTAAATATATAAAGAGGGAGGGTATAGAAAGAAGAGCAGTAGGATAAAGTAAATGATATAAAGAGGGAGGGTATAGAAAGAAGAGCAGTAGGATAAAGTAAATATATAAAGAGGGAGGGTATAGAAAGAAGAGCAGTAGGATAAAGTAAATATATAAAGAGGGAGGGTATAGAAAGAAGAGCAGTAGGATAAAGTAAATTATATAAAGAGGGAGGGTATAGAAAGAAGAGCAGTAGGATAAAGTAAATATATAAAGAGGGAGGGTATAGAAAGAAGAGCAGTAGGATAAAGTAAATATATAAAGAGGGAGGGTATAGAAAGAAGAGCAGCAGGATAAAGTAAATGATATAAAGATGGAGGGTATAGAAAGAAGAGCAGTAGGATAAAGTAAATATATAAAGAGGGAGGGTATAGAAAGAAGAGCAGTAGGATAAAGTAAATATATAAAGAGGGAGGGTATAGAAAGAAGAGCAGTAGGATAAAGTAAATATATAAAGAGGGAGGGTATAGAAAGAAGAGCAGTAGGATAAAGTAAATATATAAAGAGGGAGGGTATAGAAAGAAGAGCAGTAGGATAAAGTAAATATATAAAGAGGGAGGGTATAGAAAGAAGAGCAGTAGGATAAAGTAAATATATAAAGAGGGAGGGTATAGAAAGAAGAGCAGTAGGATAAAGTAAATATATAAAGAGGGGGGTATAGAAAGAAGAGCAGTAGGATAAAGTAAATATATAAAGAGGGAGGGTATAGAAAGAAGAGCAGTAGGATAAAGTAAATATATAAAGAGGGAGGGTATAGAAAGAAGAGCAGTAGGATAAAGTAAATGATATAAAGAGGGGGGTATAGAAAGAAGAGCAGTAGGATAAAGTAAATGATATAAAGTGGAGGGTATAGAAAGAAGAGCAGTAGGATAAAGTAAATATATAAAGAGGGAGGGTATAGAAAGAAGAGCAGTAGGATAAAGTAAATTATATAAAGAGGGGGTATAGAAAGAAGAGCAGTAGGATAAAGTAAATATATAAAGAGGAGGGTATAGAAAGAAGAGCAGTAGGATAAAGTAAATATATAAAGAGGAGGGTATAGAAAGAAGAGCAGTAGGATAAAGTAAATGATATAAAGAGGGAGGGTATAGAAAGAAGAGCAGTAGGATAAAGTAAATATATAAAGAGGGAGGGTATAGAAAGAAGAGCAGTAGGATAAAGTAAATATATAAAGAGGGAGGGTATAGAAAGAAGAGCAGTAGGATAAACTAAATGATATAAAGAGGGAGGGTATAGAAAGAAGAGCAGTAGGATAAAGTAAATATATAAAGAGGAGGGTATAGAAAGAAGAGCAGTAGGATAAAGTAAATATATAAAGAGGGAGGTATAGAAAGAAGACCAGTAGGATAAAGTAAATATATAAAGAGGGAGGTATAGAAAGAAGAGCAGTAGGATAAAGTAAATGATATAAAGAGGGAGGGTATATTAAGAAGAGCAGTAGGATAAAGAAAATATATAAAGAGGGAGGGTATAGAAAGAGGAGCAGTAGGATAAAGTAAATGATATAAAAAGGGGGTATAGAAAAAAGAGCAATAGGATAGAGTAAATATATAAAGAGGAAGGGTATAGAAAGAATAGCAGAAGGTTAAAGTAAATATATAAGGAGGCAGGGTATAGAAAGAAGAGCAGTAGGATAAAGTAAATATATAAAGAGGGAGGTATAGAAAGAAGAGCAGTAGGATAAAGTAAATGTATAAAATAGGAGGGTATAGAAAGAAGAGCAGTAGGATAAAGTAAATATATAAAAAGGAGGGTATAGAAAGAAGAGCAGTAGGATAAAGTAAATATATAAAGAGGGAGGGTATAGAAAGAAGAGCAGCAGGATAAAGTAAATGATATAAAGAGGGAGGGTATAGAAAGAAGAGCAGTAGGATAAAGTAAATATATAAAGAGGGAGGGTATAGAAAGAAGAGCAGTAGGATAAAGTAAATATATAAAGAGGGAGGGTATAGAAAGAACAGCAGTAGGATAAAGTAAATATATAAAGAGGGAGTGTACAGAACGAGAGCAGTAGGATAAAGTAAATATATAAAGAGGAGGGTATAGAAAGAAGAGCAGCAGGATAAAGTAAATATATAAAGAGGAGGGTATAGAAAGAACAGCAGTAGGATAAAGTAACTATATAAAGAGAGCGGGTATAAAAAGAAGAGCAGTAGAATAAAGTAAATTATATAAAGAGGCGGGTATAGAAAGATGTGCAGTAGGATAAAGTAAATGATATAAAGAGGGAGGGTATACAAAGAAGAGCAGTAGGATAAAGTAAATATATAAAGAGGGAGGTATAGAAAGAAGAGCAGTAGGATAAAGTAAATATATAAAGAGGGAGGTATAGAAAGAAGAGCAGTAGGATAAAGTAAATATATAAAGAGGGAGGGTATAGAAAGAAGAGCAGTAGGATAAAGTAAATATATAAAGAGGGAGGGTATAGAAAGAAGAGCAGTAGGATAAAGTAAATGATATAATGAGGGAGGGTATAAAAAGAAGAGCAGTAGGATAAAGTAAATATATAAAGAGGGGGGTATAAAAAAAAGAGTAGTCGGATAAAGAAAATATATAAAGAGGGAGGGTATAAAAAGAAGAGCAGTAGGATAAAGTAAATATATAAAGAGGGAGGTATAGAAAGAAGAGCAGTCGGATAAAGTAAATGATATAAAGAGGGAGGTATAGAAAGAAGAGCAGCAGGATAAAGTAAATATATAAAGAGGGAGGGTATAGAAATAAGAGCAGTAGGATTAAGTAAATGATATAAAGAGGGGGGTATAGAAAGAAGAGCAGTAGGATAAAGTAAATATATAAAGAGGGAGGGTATAGAAAGAAGAGCAGTAGGATAAAGTAAATATATAAAGAGGGAGGGTATCGAAAGAAGAGCAGTAGGATAAAGTAAATTTATAAGGATGGAAAGTATAGAATGAAGAGCAGCAGGATAAAGTAAATTATATAAAGAGGGAGGGTATAGAAAGAAGAGCAGTGGGATAAAGTAAATGATAAAAAAGGCAGGTATATAAAGAAGAGCAGTTTGGATAAAGTAAATGATGTAAAGATGGAGGGTATAGAAAGAAGAGCAGTAGGATAAAGTAAATATATAAAGAGGAGGGTATAGAAAGAAGAGCAGTAGGATAAAGTAAATGATATAAAAAGGGGGGTATAGAAAGAAGAGCAGTAGGATAAAGTAAATATATAAAGATGGAGGGTATAGAAAGAAGAGCAGTAGGATAAAGTAAATATATAAAGAGGGAGGGTATAGAAAGAAGAGCAGTAGGATAAAGTAAATATATAAAGAGGGAGGGTATAGAAAGAAGAGCAGTAGGATAAAGTAAATATATAAAGAGGGAGGGTATAGAAAGAAGAGCAGTAGGATAAAGTAATGATATAAAGAGGGAGGGTATAGAAAGAAGAGCAGTAGGATAAAGTAAATATATAAAGAGGGAGGGTATAGAAAGAAGAGCAGTAGGATAAAGTAAATTATATAAAGAGGGAGGTATAGAAAGAAGAGCAGTAGGATAAAGTAAATATATAAAGAGGGAGGGTATAGAAAGAAGAGCAGTAGGATAAAGTAAATATATAAAGAGGGAGGGTATAGAAAGAAGAGCAGTAGGATAAAGTAAATATATAAAGAGGGAGGGTATAGAAAGAAGAGCAGTAGGATAAAGTAAATGATATAAAGAGGGAGGGTATAGAAAGAATAGCAGTAGGATAAAGCAAATATATAAAGAGGGACAGTGCAGAAAGATGAGCAGTAGGATAAAGTAAATTATATAAAGAAGGAGGGTACAGAAAGATGAGCAGTAGGATAAAGTAAATGATATAAAGAGGGAGGTATAGAAAGAAGAGCAGTAGGATAAAGTAAATGATATAAAGAGGGAGGGTATAGAAAGAAGAGCAGTAGGATAAAGTAAATGATATAAAGAGGAGGGTATAGAAAGAAGAGCAGTAGGATAAAGTAAATATATAAAGAGGGAGGTATAGAAAGAAGACCAGTAGGATAAAGTAAATATATAAAGAGGGAGGGTATAGAAAGAAGAGCAGTAGGATAAAGTAAATATATAAAGAGGGAGGGTATAGAAAGAAGAGCAGTAGGATAAAGTAAATATATAAAGAGGGAGAGTATAAAAAGAAGAGCAGTAGGATAAAGTAAATTATATAAAGAGGAGGGTATAGAAAGATGTGCAGTAGGATAAAGTAAATGATATAAAGAGGAGGGTATAGAAAGAAGAGCAGTAGGATAAAGTAAATGATATAAAGAGGGAGGGTACAGAAAGAAGAGCAGTAGGATAAAGTAAATATATAAAGAGGGAGGCATAGAAAGAAGAGCAGTAGGATAAAGTAAATATATAAAGAGGGAGGGTATAGAAAGAAGAGCAGTAGGATAAAGTAAATATATAAAGAGGGAGGGTATAGAAAGAAGAGCAGTAAGAAAAAGTAAATATGTAAAGAGGCGGGTATAGAAAGAAGAGTAGTAGGATAAAGTAAATGATATAAAGAGGAACGGTATAGATAGAAGAGCAGTAGGATAAAGTAAATATATAAAGAGGGAGGGTATAGAAAGAAGAGCAGTAGGATAAAGTAAATATATAAAGAGGGAGGGTATAGAAAGAAGAGCAGTAGGATAAAGTAAACCATATAAAGAGGGGGGTATAGAAAGAAGAGCAGTAGGATAAAGTATATGATATAAAGAGGGAGGGTATAGAAAGAAGAGCAGTAGGATAAGGTAAATATATAAAGAGGGTGGTATAGAAAGAAGAGCAATAGGATAAGGTAAATATATAAAGAGTTTGGTATAGAAAGAAGAGCAATAGGATAAAGTAAATATATAAAAAGGGAAGGTATAGAAAGAAGAGCAGTAGGATAAAGTAAATATATAAAGAGGTAGGTTATAGAAGGAAGAGCAGTAGGATAAAGTAAATATATAAAGAGGGAGGTTATAGAAGGAAGAGCAGTAGGATAAAGTAAATATATAAAGGGGAGGGTATAGAAAGAATAGCAGTAGGATAAAGTAAAATTATAAAGAGATAGGGTATAGAATGAATAGCAGCAGGATACATTAAATATATAAAGAGGGGGGTTATAGAAAGAAGAGCAGTAGGATAAAGTAAATGATATAAAGAGGGGGGTATAGAAAGAAGAGCAATAGGATAAAGTAAATGATATAAAGAGGGAGGGTATAGAAAGAAGAGCAGTAGGATAAAGTAAATGATATAAAGAGGGGGGTATAGAAAGAAGAGCAGTAGGATAAAGTAAATGATATAAAGAGGGAGGGTATAGAAAGAAGAGCAGTAGGATAAGGTAAATATGTAAAGAGGAGGGCATAGAAAGAAGAGCAGTAGGATAAAGTAAATATATAAAGAGGAGGGTATAGAAAGAAGAGCAGTAGGATGAAGTAAATATATAAAGAGCCAGGGTATAGAAAGAAGAGCAGTAGGATAAAGTATATGATATAAAGAGGGAGGGTATAGAAAGAAGAGCAGTAGGATAAGGTAAATATATAAAGAGGGTGGTATAGAAAGAAGAGCAATAGGATAAAGTAAATATATAAAAAGGGAGGGTATAGAAGGAAGAGCAGTAGGATAAAGTAAATATAAAGAGGGAGGGTATAGAAAGAAGAGCAGTAGGATAAAGTAAATATATAAAGAGGGAGGGTATAGAAAGAAGAGCAGTAGGATAAAGTAAATATATAAAGAGGGAGGGTATAGAAAGAAGAGCGGTAGGATAAAGTAAATATATAAAGAGGGAGGGTATAGAAAGAAGAGCAGTAGGATAAAGTAAATGATAAAAAAGGCGGGTATAGAAAGAAGATCAGTAGGATAAAGTAAATTATATAAAAAGGGAGGGTATAGAAAGAAGAGCAGTAGGATAAAGTAAATATATAAAGAGGGGGTATAGAAGGAAGAGCAGTAGGATAAAGTAAATATATAAAGAGGGAGGGTATAGAAAGAAGAGCAGTAGGATGAAGTAAATGATATAAAGAGGAGGGTATAGAAAGAAGAGCAGTAGGATAAAGTAAATGATATAAAGAGGAGGGTATAGAAAGAAGAGCAGTAGGATAAAGTAAATATATAAAGAGGAGGGTATAGAAAGAAGAGCAGTAGGATAAAGTAAATATATAAAGAGGAGGGTATAGAAAGAAGAGCAGTAGGATAAAGTAAATATATAAAGAGGAGGGTATAGAAAGAAGAGCAGTAGGATAAAGTAAATATATAAAGAGGAGGGTATAGAAAGAAGAGCAGTAGGATAAAGTAAATATATAAAGAGGAGGGTATAGAAAGAAGAGCAGTAGGATAAAGTAAATATATAAAGAGGGAGGGTATAGAAAGAAGAGCAGTAGGATAAAGTAAATATATAAAGAGGGAGGGTATAGAAAGAAGAGCAGTAGGATAAGGAGAATTATATAAAGAGGGATAGTATAGAAAGAAGATCAGTAGGATAAAGTAAATATATAAAGAGGTAGGGTATAGAAAGAAGAGCAGTAGGATAAAGTAAATATATAAAGAGGAAGGGTATAGAAAGAAGAGCAGTAGGATAAAGTAAATATATAAAGAGGGAGGGTATAGAAAGAAGAGCAGTAGGATAAAGTAAATGATATAAAGAGGGAGGGTATAGAAAGAAGAGCAGTAGGATAAAGTAAATGATATAAAGAAGGAGGGTATAGAAAGAAGAGCAGTAGGATAAAGTAAATGATATAAAGAGGGAGGGTATAGAAAGAAGAGCAGTAGGATAAAGTAAATATATAAAGAGGGAGGTATAGAAAGAAGACCAGTAGGATAAAGTAAATATATAAAGAGGGAGGTATAGAAAGAAGAGCAGTAGGATAAAGTAAATATATAAAGAGGGAGGGTATAGAAAGAAGAGCAGTAGGATAAAGTAAATATATAAAGAGGGAGGGTATAGAAAGAAGAGCAGTAGGATAAAGTAAATATATAAAGAGGGAGGGTATAGAAAGAAGAGCAGTAGGATAAAGTAAATGATATAAAGAGGGGGTATAGAAAGAAGAGCAGTAGGATAAAGTAAATGATATAAAGAGGGAGGGTATAGAAAGAAGAGCAGTAGGATAAAGTAAATGATATAAAGAGGGTATAGAAAGAAGAGCAGTAGGATAAATTAAATCATATAAAGAGGGAGGGTATAGAAAGAAGAGCAGTAGGATAAAGTAAATATATAAAGAGGGAGGGTATAGAAAGAAGAGCAGTAGGATAAAGTAAATATATAAAGAGGGAGGGTATAGAAAGAAGAGCAGTAGGATAAAGTAAATGATATAAAGAGGGGGGTATAGAAAGAAGAGCAGTAGGATAAAGTAAATATATAAAGAGGAGGGTATAGAAAGAAGAGCAGTAGGATAAAGTAAATATATAAAGAGGGAGGGTATAGAAAGAAGAGCAGTAGGATAAAGTAAATATATAAAGAGGGAGGGTATAGAAAGAAGAGCAGTAGGATAAAGTAAATATATAAAGAGGGAGGGTATAGAAAGAAGAGCAGTAGGATAAAGTAAATATATAAAGAGGGAGGGTATAGAAAGAGGAGCAGTAGGATAAAGTAAATGATATAAAGATGGATGGTATAGAAAGGAGAGCAGTAGGATAAATTAAATGATATAAAGATGGAGGTATAGAAAGAAGAGCAGTAGGATAAAGTAAATTATATAAAGAGGGAGTGTATTGAAGGAAGAGCAGTAGGATAAAGTAAATGATATAAAGAGGGATGGTATAGAAAGAAGAGCACTAGGATAAAGAAAATATATAAAGAGGAGGGTATAGAAAGAAGAGCAGTAGGACAAAGTAAATATATAAAGAGGGGCGGTATAGAAAGAAGAGCAATAGGATAAAGTAAATATATAAAGAGGGGGGTATAGAAAGAAGAGCAATGGGATAAAGTAAATATATAAAGAGAGAGGGTATAGAAGGAAAGCAGCAGGGTGAAGTAAATATACAAAGAGGGAGGGTATAGAAAGAAGAACAGTAGGATAAAGTAAATATATAAAGAGGCAGGTATAGAAAGAAGACCAGTAGTATAAAGTAAATATATAAAGAGGGAGGTATAGAAAGAAGACCAGAAGATTAAAGTAAATATATAAAGAGGGAGGGTATAGAAAGAAGAGCAGTAGGATAAAGTAAATATATAAAGAGGGAGGGTATAGAAAGAAGAGCAGTAGGATAAAGTAAATGATATAAAGAGGGAGTATAGAAAGAAGAGCAATAGGATGAAGTAAATATATAAAGAGATTATACAAAGAAGAGCAGTAGGATAAAGTAAATGATATAAAGAGGGAGGGTATAGAAAGAGGAGCAGTAGGATAAAGTAAATTATATAAAGAGGGAGGTTATATAAAGAAGAGCAGATAGGATAAAGTAAATGATATAAAGAGGGGGTATAGAAAGAAGAGCAGTAGGATAAAGTAAATGATATAAAGAGGGAGGGTATAGAAAGAAGAGCAGTAGGATAAAGTAAATGATATAAAGAGGGAGGTATAGAAAGAAGAGCAGTAGGATAAAGTAAATATATAAAGAGGGAGGGTATAGAAAGAAGAGCAGTAGGATAAAGTAAATTATATAAAGAGGGAGGTATAGAAAGAAGAGCAGTAGGATAAAGTAAATTATATAAAGAGGGAGGGTATAGAAAGAAGAGCAGTAGGATAAAGTAAATATATAAAGAGGGAGGGTATAGAAAGAAGAGCAGTAGGATAAAGTAAATGATATAAAGAGGGGGTATAGAAAGAAGAGCAGTAGGATAAAAAAATTATATAAAGAGGTAGGGTATAGAAAGAAGAGCAGTAGGATAAAGTAAATATATAAAGAGGGAGGGTATAGAAAGAAGAGCAGCAGGATAAAGTAAATGATATAAAGAGGGAGGGTATAGAAAGAAGAGCAGTAGGATAAAGTAAATGATATAAAGAGGGAGGGTATAGAAAGAAGAGCAGTAGGATAAAGTAAATGATATAAAGAGGGAGGGTATAGAAAGAAGAGCAGTAGGATAAAGTAAATATATAAAGAGGGGGGTATAGAAAGAAGAGCAGTAGGATAAAGTAAATGATATAAAGAGGGAGGGTATAGAAAGAAGAGCAGTAGGATAAAGTAAATATATAAAGAGGGAGGGTATAGAAAGAAGAGCAGTAGGATAAATATATAAACAGGGAGGGTATAGAAAGAAGAGCAGTAGGATAAAGTAAATGATATAAAGAGGGATGGCATAGAAAGAAGAGCTGTAGGATAAAGTTAATGATATAAAGAAGGAGGGTATAGAAAGAAGAGCAGTAGGATAAAGTAAATGATATAAAGAGGGAGGTATAGAAAGAAGAGCAGTAGGATAAAGTAAATATATAAAGAGGGAGGTATAGAAAGAAGAGCAGTAGGATAAAGTAAATATATAAAGAGGGAGGGTATAGAAAGAAGAGCAGTAGGATAAAGTAAATATATAAAGAGGGAGGGTATAGAAAGAAGAGCAGTAGGATAAAGTAAATGATATAAAGAGGGGGGTATAGAAAGAAGAGCAGTAGGATAAAGTAAATGATATAAAGAGGGAGGGTATAGAAAGAAGAGCTGCAGGTTAAAGTAAATATATAAAGAGGCAGGGTATAGAAAAAAGAGCAGCAGGATAAAGTAAATGTATAAAGAGGGAGTGTATAGAAAGAAAAGCAGTAGGATAAAGTAAATTATATAAAGAGGGAGGGTATAGAAAGAAGAGCAGTAGGATAAAGTAAATATATAAAGAGGAAGGGTATAGAAAGAAGAGCAGTAGGATAAAGTAAATATATAAAGAGGGAGGGTATAGAAAGAAGAGCAGTAGGATAAAGTAAATGATATAAAAAGGAGGGTATAGAAAGAAGAGCAGTAGGATAAAGAAAATATATAAAGTGGGAGGGTATAGAAAGAAGAGCAGTAGGATAAAGTAAATATATAAAGAGGGAGGGCATAGAAAGAAGAACAGTAGGATAAAGTAAATGATATAAAGAGGGAGGGTATAGAAAGAAGAGCAGTAGGATCAAGTAAATATATAAAGAGGGAGGGTATAGAAAGAAGAGCAGTAGGATAAAGTAAATGATATAAAGAGGGAGGGTATAGAAAGAAGAGCAGTAGGATCAAGTAAATATATAAAGAGGGAGGGTATAGAAAGAAGAGCAGTAGGATAAAGTAAATATATAAAGAGGGAGGTTATAGACAGAAGAGCAGTAGGATAAAGTAAATGATATAAAGAGGGAGGGTATAGAAAGAAGAGCAGTAGGATAAAGTAAATGATATAAAGAGAGAGGGTATAGAAAGAAGAGCAGTAGGATAAAGTAAATGATATAAAGAGGAAGGGTATAGAAAGAAGAGTAGTCGGATAAAGTAAATATATAAAGAGGGAGGGTATAGAAAGAAAAGCAGTAGGATAAAGTAAATATATAAAGAGGTAGGGTATAGAAAGAAGAGCAGTAGGATAAAGTAAGTATATAAAGAGGGAGGGTATAGAAAGAAGAGCAGTAGGATAAAGTAAATTATATAAAGAGGGAGGGCATAGCAAGAAGAGCAGTAAGATAAAGTAAGTATATAAAGAGGGAGGGTATAAAAAGAAGTGCAGTAGGATAAAGTAAATGATATAAAGAGGGAGGGTATAGAAAGAAGAGCAGTAAGATAAAGTAAATATATAAAGAGGGAGGGTATAGAAAGAAGAGCAGTAGGATAAAGTAAATTATATAAAGAGGGAGGGCATAGAAAGAAGAGCAGTAGGATAAAGTAAGTATATAAAGAGGGAGGGTATAGAAAGAAGAGCAGTAGGATAAAGTAAATGATATAAAGAAGGAGGGTATAGAAAGAAGAGCAGTAGGATAAAGTAAATGATATAAAGAAGGAGGGTATAGAAAGATGAGCAGTAGGATAAAGTAAATGATATAAAGAGGGAGGGTATAGAAAGAAGAGCAGTAGGATAAAGTAAATTATATAAAGACGGAGGGTATAGAAAGATGAGCAGTAGGATAAAGTAAATGATATAAAGAGGGGGGTATAGAAAGAAGAGCAGTATGACAAAGTAAATGATATAAAGAGGGAGGGTATAGAAAGAAGAACAGTAGGATAAAGTAAATATAGAAAGAGGGAGGTATAGAAAGAAGAGCAGTAGGATAAAGTAAATATATAAAGAGGGAGGGTATAAAAAGAAGAGCAGTAGGATAAAGTAAATATATAAAGAGGGAGGGCATAGAAAGAAGAGCAGTAGGATAAAGTAAGTATATAAAGAGGGAGGGTATAGACAGAAGAGCAGTAGGATAAAGTAAATATATAAAGAGGGAGGGTATAGAAAGAAGACCAGTAGGATAAAGTAAATTTATAAAGAGGGAGGGTATAGAAAGAAGAGCAGTAGGATAAAGTAAATATATAAAGAGGGAGGGCATAGAAAGAAGAGCAGTATGATAAAGTAAATGATATAAAGAGGGAGGGTATAGAAAGAAGAGCAGTAGGATAAAGTAAATGATATAAAGAGGGAGGGTATATTAAGAAGAGCAGTAGTATAAAGTAAATGATATAAAGAGGGAGGGTATAGACAGAAGAGCAGTAGGATAAAGTAAATATATAAAGAGGGGGGTATAGAAAGAAGACCAGTAGGATAAAGTAAATATATAAAGAGGTAGGAGTATAGAAAGAAGAGCAGTAGGATAAAGTAAATATATAAAGAGGGAGGGTATAAAAAGAAGAGCAGTAGGATAAAGTAAATATATAAAGAGGGAGGTATAGAAAGAAGAGCAGTAGGATAAAGTAAATGATATAACGAGGGAGGGTGTATTAAGAAGAGCAGTAGGATAAAGTAAATGATATAAAGAGGGAGGGTATAGAAAGAAGAGCAGTAGGATAAAGTAAATGATATAAAGAGAGAGGGTATAGAAAGATGAGCAGTAGGGTAAAGTAAATGATATAAAGAGGGAGGGTATAGAAAGAAGATCAGTAGGATAAAGTAAATATATAAAGAGGAAGGGAATAGAAAAAAAGAGCAGATTGGATAAATTAAATGATATAAAGAGGGAGGGTATAGAAAAAAGAGCAGTAGGATAAAGTAAATTATATAAAGAGGGAGGGTGTAGACAGAAGAGCAGTAGGACAAAGTAAATTAGAGGGAGGGTTTAGAAAGAAGAGCAGTAGGATAAAGTGAATGATATAAAGTGGAAGAGTATCAAAAGAACAGCAGTAGGATAAAGTAAATTATATAAAGAGGGAGGGTACAGAAAGAAGAGCAGTAGAATAAAGTAAATATATAAAGAGGGAGGATATAGACTGAAGAGCAGTAGATAAAGTAAATGATATAAAGAGTGAGGGTATAGAAAGAAGAGCAGTAGGATAACATAAGTTATATAAAGAGGGGGGTATAGAAAGGAGAGCAGTAGGATAAAGTAAATATATAAAGAGGGAGGGTATAGAAAGATAGGTAGTAGGATAAAGTAAATATATAAAGAGGGAGGGTATAGAAAGAAGAGCAGTAGGATAAAGTAAATTATATAATGAGGGGGTATAGAAAGAAGAGCAGATTAGATAAAGTAAGATAAGAAAGAGGCAAAAAGTCATAATGATAAGTCTAGTGGAGAAATGGGTATATGGAAAGGGAGGAGTTAAGTAGGATGGTTACACATACATATAGGGTTGTTATGGAGGTACAAAATAAGGTCATGTTTGAAGTTAGGAAGAGAGGTATCACTTTTAATATGGAGTGGAAGATTATTCCAAATAAGGGAGATGGAGTGTTTATAAAGTATTTTACCTATGTTAATGTTGGGTTTATAGACTTGTAGAAAGAGTTTATCAGAGCTGCGCATATATTATTATCAGTGCAATTTTACATCCCACCCTACACAAACAAGCCCAAGGTTACAGCATATTAACTTAAAGATGCTTTTGTTCAGCTTTTCTTTTATTTTTACATTGCACTGCCTGTATTTTTTAAACTAAAAAAGAAAACAAGTACTTGTTTACTTTAGTATCTTTGTCACATACAGCAATCACTGAAAATGCTTTACTGTATAACATGCACTTTGTATCATGAAATCTTTTATACAAACATTAAGAATAAAAATTGTTTTACTTACAGTTACTTTTTTTTTCTTTTTTCCTTTTATTGTCCTCCCAAACAGTAATGACATGAGGTGGAGTATATGCCTTTCAGTCCCCCAGAAGTTTAGCAAAGATCGCAAAAATCCAATCTTTTCTAGCCACTTTTTCTTCTAAAGCCATACTGCACAAATATTATTGTTGCTTTGTAGTCTCACATTATTCATTACTTTCAGTGTTGTTGGTCATCTTCCTGTTTATCTCCATATCCCAACCCCAGATTCTGATTAAAGTCCAAGGTACTCCCAATTCTGCTAGTCAACTCCTGTGCTTTCTCTGTCTGCCAAGCATTTCCTCTGAAATTTTGGAAGAGGTCTCACTGGCAAAGTCTCACTATGAGCTTTATTACCAGAAGAATGCGAAGCAAAGCCCCCTTCTGTTTTATGGCTCACTTTTTGTTGGACAAACTTTTGCATTTCTTCCTTAGCGTAAACTGCATCAAAATGTCTGTAATCCTCCAGGAAAGAATATTTTGAAGACAGATGGATACAGCAACTTGGATCTCACACCTGTCTCTTGACATTCCCAGCTTGCTGGGATAAATGTGCTTCTCTTCTGCTTGGTGTACAGTGAATAATAATTTTACACAAATACTTTCCGGTATCCAATTTTTAATGCTTCTGCCACAGTTTTGTGCAGATCAATACTTTCTGCTTTTTTAATTTCTCCAAATCTTTTGGGTTTCTAATACCATGATGGGAATTGACCCCATTCCTAAGTCAAAGTATGATTAGAGTTCATGAAACTAGTATTGTTTCAATATTTGATGTCAGCCAAAAGTGCTCTTCACAGCACCTACAATATGCCCAGTAATGACTACTTCTGCAATTCATATAGGGTTACACGTATTGATAACATATCTAAATATGATTGTAGATTATTTGTTATAAGACCAATTGCTCCTACTACTATTGGAACTGTCTGGGTTCCACATTGCTCTCATTTCTGCCTGCAGATCCTGATATTCCATTACTTTGTGTCTCTCTGTATGCAAGACACTGTAGTCAGTGGGTCTGGAGATTTCAATAATCAATGTTACTTTTGTCTTCTTTTCATGAACCACTATATCTGGTTTTCTAGCATCCATCTTTTGAACTGTTGATAATAGATGATCCCATGTGATATAAACTTCATCAGTTTCTGTGATGCTTTGTGGCTCATGTTTCCACTGTGTTTCAGCCACTTCAATGACATAATGTTTGCACAATCCCCAGTGCAAGAGTTTTGCCGCATTATTATGCCTTTCAGTATACAGTCCTTCTGCCATTAGTATATCACACCCAACAATGAGGTGTGCAACTCTTTCCAATTCAGTTTTGCAAAACCTACATTTGTCAGTTTCTCTCACATGTTCAATGGATTTTGCAAACCAGGGTGTACTTAGCCCACTATCTTGGATTGTCAATATTAACCTTTCATCTCTTGGTTTGAATTTGACTCTCTTTAACCATTCCTGCATTTGTTCCTGATCAACATGAGGTTTTTCCAGAAGTTTTCTATACTTGCAACTATATTTATGCATTTTCCACATTTCTTGCCTTCTCATCTCATCCTTCACTTTATATTTATTCTTTTATGTATTGTCACATTCAGCTGCTGCCTGATTTTTATCTACTTCTGGTTTGATTTCCATTCCTGCTTGACACCGATATGCTTCTGCTAGATTAAGCAGAGAAGTCATCTTAGATTTATTCTCCTTATGTTTCAAAACATTCACTATGTTTGGTTCTTGTGAGGTCAGCAGATATGTGTGGAGTCCCATGATCCTTCATCAATTCCCAAATATTTATACACTCCCTCTTGCTCAAGTTCTTTTAAATGACATGCTTGTCTCAAACTGATGTTTTCCTAATGTTGCAGTTTTCCTGCTTTAAAGGTTGCTTTTGCACATTTATCAAGGCCAAATGACATTCTTATATCATCTGAAAAAGTTTTGACAATTTGCAGTTATACTTTCAGTTCCTCATCTGATGAGCCATACAGTTTAAAATCATCGACAAAGAGAAGATGAGATGTCTTTACACTTCATTGTTTAATAGCAGCCAAATTGTAGCCATGGCCTAAGCTGTTAAGTAGACAGCTTGATAGTTAAGGGCAAGGCAGAATAACAGCGGTGACAGAGAGTCACCCTGAAATATCCACCTTTGAATTTTTATCCCTGGGATAAAAATGTGTCCTTTATCATGGCTTAATTGCAAAGTGGTCTGCCTCTGTTTCATGGTCACTGTAATGTAGCTGATCAGTGTAGGGTGTATCTCATACATTTTTAAGCACTCTTTTATCCATGAATGTGGTATACTATCAAATGCTTTTTTGTGGTCATTCCATACCATGCTTAGATTCTTCCCCTTTTTACATTCTCCACTTTGACTTTATTTAACAACAAATGATTATTTGTTCTATATAGCTTTCTTTTATTGCTCTTTTGTTCTACTGCCATAATTGAGTTTTCTTCTAAATGACTATAAACTCTGTCGGCATCAATTCCCATGTATAGTTTAAACATCATCGGAAGGCAATTTATTGGTGTATAATTTTTAGCATAGCTTGCAGGTTCACTCTTAAGTAAAAGCATTGCTTTCCTGTTGTTAGCCAGGTTGGTGTTTGTTCAGTCCGTTTGATGTGTGCCTATAAATAGTTCTTACTCATGGCTAAATCTTCATGCAAGGATGTTAATACTTTTAACCAAAAGTTAGGTACTGCATCTGGGCCTGGGGTTTTCCAATTAGAGGCTTTTCTTAACTTTGTTTCAATCTCTCTGGCTGTTACTTCATCCCATTTCATATCCTGTACCTTTAAACTTCTTATTCTTTCTTTTACTTCTTATATACATTTAGCATCGTTGGTATGTTCCACAGGATCTTCATAGATACCTCTCCAAAATGTATCTATTTCTTCTTTTTTGGCAGTCTTTCAGTTACTTTTACCTTGTTTCCCAATACTCTAAAAAACTTTTTTGGGTCATCAATAAATTGCTTATTTTGTACTTTTCCTTTATATTTATCTGCATATCTTCTAAGTTTTTCCACCTGTGGTGAGATGTTTAGTTTGTTATTTGCGATATTGAATGATAGATCCTGGTCTGTTCTAATACTGCACTTTGTTTTTATCACGTCTATCTTTGTTAGTATTTTTGTTGATCTGTTCCCTCTTCTATATTCTTCTAACAGTGACACTTCTTGTCTTAATTGCTATATAGTTTGTACTATGTATGTTTTCTTTTGTAACTACCTTTGGAGCTTTTTTCCCTGGGCCTCCACTGAAAATGGACATGTATCCAATCAGACTATCCCGGTCAACAAATGTAAAATAAATAAAAAATAAGTTTTCTCTATTCGATACTTCCATGATGGTATTCAATTTTTCCCCTTCCTTTCTCCCACTACCCTGTGTTTTTTTGGTAGAACTTTATCAGTTAATAATTTAGGTGCATGGTAATATATCCTGTTTAGTTCTGTTATATCGCATGGATCTCTATGGACAGTCCTAATTACTGTATTCATTTGTTTTATTAAACCTCTGACTTTTGGGGTTTTACTGACCTTCTGCAGTCTATTTCTTTCAATGATCTTAATATGTCTATCTATGTCTATTAAATCAAGCAACTCTTCTCTTAGCTCATTTTCTTCTAAACTGAGGGCACATTTTTTTTTCGATTTCATGTGGGCATTTTATAGAAAGTTCTATAGCATCTTCCTGTGGCACATTCTTTTCAGTTTCATCCTGTGCCATCCATTGCTATGTCATATGAGAACTCACTGGCATATCACTCCTCAACATTGACTATATCAGAGTTTCCACAGTTTCCTGTTCTTTCCTTTGCTGTCCTGCTTCAAGTGAATGTTTATAATAGTTTCCTGTGGAAGGCTCAAAAATATCTTCATATGGCACCTGACCAATTGCTTCCCATTCCACTGGTTTCCCTTAATTTGGATATCCATTGCTCTATACTGTTGTGGTGCTTTCTGAATTAGATTTTCTACACTGAATTCTTCACTTCTCAGATACTGCATAACCTCAGTTTCCACTTCTTTAACTTCTCCATTACAAATGTTGTTTTCTACTTTTCCTCTTTGTCTTCTTATTTTTTTGTATTGTAAAGTTGTCCATGCCTGGATTCCTTTGACTGTATTTCTCTTCAAATATCTTTTTGTATTGGTTAGTTTTGCTTTCTCCTTTGCATAAATATTACACCGTATTAAATCTCTTTTTCTTTCCCATGTCCATATTTTTTCTGCTGGTATGACTGCATCTTTAGTAATGCAGGTTTTGGCTGCATTCTCATTGCCAGGTTTGGATGAAACACTTGATGTGACCTTTCAATCAGCAGCTCCTATTGTAGAATATCAGTCCAGTTACTTATTTGTGCATTCATAAAATTACTACAGTCTGTTCCTTCCAGTTTCTCTGGTACAGCAGAAAATCTTATAATTTATCTGAGTGTTCTGTTCTGTAACTCTACAAATTTTTGAAACATCTCTTCCTGAGCAGTGTCATACTCATCCAGCCTTTTCTTAATTTTAATCTCTGATTTTTGCAATTTTATCAGTTCATCTTAATAGCTGTTTAAAGCTTCTATTTTCCCCAGCCATTTGTTATTGCATTTAATATACCCCTTCAAAGTTTCATTTATTTTAATCAGCTCTGAGCACATTTGATTTATTTTCCCTCTAAATTACTGGAATCAATTTCTTGTACCAAAGCTGGAGCTTCAAGTGCATTTTGCTGAATAACTGCAAGATTCTTCCTCAGCCTCTTTACGTTTTTTCTTGCTGGCATCTAGGCAGTGTATTTACTGGCCTGTAACTGAATTTTCTAAAACTGGCAGAGGTACTGGCCCTTACCTCTCAGTTTCTGTTTTCACACAGCGAGAGATGAAGTTAAGCTGTTGATCAGTGTGCAGCCATCCTGGAAACTAATAATACTGAACAACTTTTTATTAAAGTATTAAACATTTGACCTACACATTTTTACAACTTTGTCAGAATAAATACCATTCTTAAAAAACAACTCTTTTATATCTTTACTGCAGCGACATCACCTCGTATGAACCAGAGCCAATGCAAGCATTTAATTCAAACATATAAAAAACAAAATAAAACCAAGTGTATACAGTGACTTAATGCATCTTTCAAGCTAATGCTATTATTTATACCTCAATATGTCCCTACCTTTAATCTTGTCTGCAAATATAACTCTGTATATTCATTTATTTTGTCCAGGTCTCCATGCCTAACATTAAATCCAGTCACATTAATGACAAAAAACAATAATCTTTTCCACACTGGACATACAGTGGAGCATATCTCTCAACTGCCCAGATTTACACAGAATGTCCTTGCCTTATTATTTTGGTGTGTTCCTCTTAAAATGTCTGGTTTTCTGGCAAATTCCTAAGGACTGAAGTTACTAAATAATGACATACATTGGAGTCTCAGACTTCATATTCTTCAGAAAATGTATGCTAACACAAATCCTGTTATTTCAGCAACTTTCTAAGTTTATAAGAACAATGTTTAAAATCTGTCCCTGTTTTAGAGCATTTGTCCTCCCATTATTTTAGGTCTTATCCAGATTTCTTGCACTATGAGGTGCTGTGTCTGAATTAAGAAGTTTTATTATTTTTGATCTTAACGGCATATATGTGCTCATAGATATATAAGTCATAACAGCCATTTCATATACACATATAAACTACACCTCTTCTCTTACAAATGAAATAAAACAAGACACCAAATATCCTATCAAGACATTTTAAACTGAGATGTGGGCCCTCTTATGTAGCCCATAGTCTTCTATTCTCTTTTGGTGCAAGCAGCAATTTCTCATACTGCATTTTTTTATGTTTATAAACGTTGACTTGGACCTAAGAGTTTAACCAGGTATGACTTCTTCTCTAAAATACATCTGTTGTGTATGATATTACAACTGGCCTGATGATCCAACATTTAGACTAAAAAGTAGCGCCACAGTTGCATACATATTCTCCTTATTTGATACAGAATGCAAATCCAACATAGGATGCAACATTGCGAGTCTATGTTCTACAAAGTCATGGGTTACTGTTTCTACTAATACTTATTCGTAGCCCCTTCCTTTAAACATGTTTGTCACTTGGATTTTATCAATAAATACTTGGTTTAATGGTTGACATCCTAGCCGCATGAAATACAATGTTATGGCAAACAGGGTGGCTTTCTCATTTCACTAGGGATAATCATGTACTTGTTAACTCTACACTCCACCCCTGAACATGTATATACTAACTTCTATATCGCCATACCCTACCAAAAGGGAATATTCCAAGAAATGTTCATGTTGGACTTAATCTGTGTCAGTCTGTGTTTTTCCCATTCAGTCTCAGCAGTACAGGTCTTGCTAAAGAGGGTCCTGACATTTCAAATGGTTATCTGCTGTGAAAGCTTTCTTACTGTCTTAGTAATACAAAATGCTCCTCAGCTTAAAGAGATAGTGATAGAGATTACAAATGAACTGCTGCTCTCAAAACTCAGTCTTACAGTTTGAGGGTAATTCATTCAAGGGATGTAAAGGAGGTTAGGACTACAGCTTTCGCTAATATATTATCATCCTTTTCAGAACACAAATTCAAAAGTCCTACTGGCTTCCCCTTGTTGCAGTATATATATATATATATATATATATATATATATATATATATATATATATATATGGGTCTACCTGAGATGGTCGACAGGCCATATGATCGACACTCATTTGGTCGACAGTTCATTTGGTCGACAAGCATGTTATGTGGGGGGCTTCGCCCCCACACACCCCCCCTAACTATATATATCAACTCCAGGGTCGCACAACATTGGGGAAGGGGGCAAATCTGCCTGTCGACCAAATGAGTGTCGATCATATGGCCTGTCAACCATCTCAGGTAGACCCATATATATATATATATATATATATATATATATATATATATATATATATATATATATATATATATATGGATTCCCTTCACAAGCCGGAAGTTTCAAAATTTCAAAACTTTGAACTGCAAATGGTTGAGACCATGAGATCAAAGTTTTTGAAACTTGGAATGTTTTGAATGGAGATTACCGTACAGTACAGAATGTGAAATTTACCATTTTCCTCAAAGTAGTGGGATCTCAGAGCTGGCATATTATTTAGTAGGGGGTATGGGGGGGGGGGGTATTGCAAAAATGTAAAAAAAAGTTTTTGTTTTTATTTTTTTATCACAATTTTGCGGTTTCAAAACTTTGATCTTATGAGCTTGACCAGGTGCAGTTTGACATTTTTAAACTTTGAACTTGTGAAGTAGATCCATATATATATATATATATATATATATATATATATGGGTCCACTACAGAATCTCGAATATATACGGAAACCCATAATCTGAAAAAAAAATCCCAAAAAAAAAAAATCCAAAAATAAAACCTGAAAAACTCAAAAAACTCAAAATCAAAAAAACACATCTGGACGTCATTGTGGCTAGCCTATTGTTAGCCCTGTGGTGTTTGGTCATGTGTTGGGTTCAGGTAA
This sequence comes from Protopterus annectens, assembly GCF_019279795.1. Lineage (NCBI taxonomy): Eukaryota > Metazoa > Chordata > Ceratodontiformes > Protopteridae > Protopterus > Protopterus annectens. The sequence continues at coordinate 693,223,836 of NC_056736.1, forward strand.
AGTAATAGTTGGTTATTTTAGTTTAGGGTTAGGGTTAAGTAAGTGGTATTAGTTAGGCATGCATTATTAGGCATATGTATGTAATGATGGTGAATAGGTTTAGAGGAGGTAGGTAGTGAGGTTAGGGTTAGGAGGCGGGCGGTCATAGTGTGGAGGTGTAATGTTAGGGTAGGGGGTCAGTAGGGGTTAGGGTCAGGGTAGTATGTTGTATTTGTGTGTTTATATTTTTGACATATTTTTATTTATTTGTTTTTTCAAGATTTTTTGCTTTTTTGGTTTTTGGTTTTTGATTTTTTTTTTTAGGATTATGGGATTATGGGCTGATATTTATATTCTGTATTGGATCCATATATATAAATATATATATATATATATATATATATATATATATATAGAGAGAGAGAGAGAGAGAGAGAGGGAGAGAGATTTAGTTCTTCTTTATTTATAAATAAAAATTAGATTTTTCCCAATAATTTTAGAAATTGCCTATTAAAATGCATACTATTAAAAATGATTGAAAAAATATTTTAAGAAATGAACTTTCTAAATGGAGTGTTTCTTAATATTTCCTTATACGCTAGCACTGAAATTGGTTTGCACCAGCATGGCAGAAACTTTTGAACTGGGCAAGCCAGAACCAACCAACACAATTTGGTAGGAGGCAGTTAGTAAGCTAATCGTATGACCATTATATAAACTGGAAAGTCCTTACCAAAGTCAAATTTAAGACAAAAAGACTTTGTTTTTAAAACATCTCTCTCTCTCTCTTTCTCCACAGTGTTTGCAAAATATACAATTTCAGCCTATTATTAAGAAAACTGCTCACTCCTGAAGCCAAGTACCTAAGACCTTCTTCCTGATAGTTGACACCCTTCACTCTTCACCACCGAACATTGCAAAACAGTTCAACTGGATTTCAGCTTCTTACAGACCTTCAGCAAAATTCCATCTTGTGATGAAGTTAAATTTCATTTGCAGACTCTAGGTCTCCTGGACTGCTGCACATCACGACTCCTCATTCTGCCTGTGGGTGGAGTCAGGCACTTGGATCTAGCTCAGACACATTCCCACAGTCTATTAAGCGAGTCCCAGACTGGAAGACATTTTACATGCATAGTGTTCTTTAAGCTGTCTTTTTGTAACAGAAAATAATCATCTAGTGATTCTGAATGTTTGTTTTCAAGTATGAGTGAGGTAAGAAGGTGTCTCCTCCCCAAACTTTACCAAGTGTTTGCAATTTATTGCTTAAAGTGATTTATAGCTATTCTTACATTCATGGTTGTTTTAGTGTTATAATGCATCCTTCTGTGGTTTTACCATAATGTTCCATGATTTGCTACCATTTTTTCACATTTTTTGTTAATTTTCATTCTGTGGTGCTCCACCTCCAAGTAACTCTTTGTGAAATGCCCTCTGAACTTTGATGTCATATAAGGGATTCCACGTAGGCTATCAGTTCCGTACATGAAAGTGATTCTGGGGACTGGGATGTTTTTATTAGTGATAATAGTGATGCTCATGTTTTTAGTTTAACTTCTGTTGTTGGAGTTCTAAATGCTTGCAAGGATGACCCTTATTTGAGCTTAATAGGAAGCTCAAATGATGGTTATATTGATGCTGATGAAGCCGTATGGTTTCTTTACCGTAATGAAAAAACATTTGGGAAATCACTAATAGTGTGGGTTTTGCTAGGATGTAACAAATTTCTTTTTCTGCAGATTGCTAAATGAAATGCATGTTTTTTAAACAGGTGAATATATTACATTTATTTTGTAGTCACACTTACTATTATCAGTGTTTCTTCACAGTGCTGTGTTGTTGTTTTTGTTAATGGTTTGTTTTTTTTGAATGGAAGCCGTATGTCCATGAGTAAAGTGTTTTTGTTTGGTATGTAGGGAGAAAGTTAGTGAACAGTATAGATCTGTTTGAAATATTATCTATGAATATTTATAAAGATCCTCAAAGAAGCTATGTCTCACACAATGTTACACATGGACGCACACATATATACATACACAAACACACACAAGGGCACACAGTTGCTCTTGTCAAGGGAGTGACATTTGGTGCATTATTTAAATTCCACTGTTTGCAATGTGAACTGTTTTACTTTTTTTTTCTATCTGAATAAAATGTATGAAACTGTAGAACAGGTATGTAATGCATTTCACAAGGGAGCAGAGGCTTATTCCTGAAACAATTTGGAGGGTGATAGACAGAAGGTGGAATGATAATACCACTGGGGTTATATCACGGAGATTGATTGTGATGTGCACGAGAGTCATCTATGAGCTATGCACCAGTATTGTGTTAAAGTTCTGCGAGTGTGTGTGTGTGTGTGTGTGTGTGTGTGTGTGTGTGTGTGTGTGTGTGTGTGTGTGTGTGTGTGTGTGTGTGTGTGTCAAAATCAGTCAGGGATATTCTGCAATTTCCTGGAGAGTTGAGAGAAATGCACAGCAATATCTTGTCTTAGACACGTGAAAACAGTCCATAACTGAGTAACTTTTTCCAGAGAAGCAAAATACATAATTCATGCCATTTTTTAAAAAAACAACTAGAACATGCATGAGGCTGCCCACATTTCAAAACACAGATACAACATATTTCACTACAGCACAAGCTTAATGGTAAATCTTTTGAAAAGCAGAGCCCTGTAAAATAGTAAAACATCAAGTTTATTACTTATTAGAATACAAAACAGAATATGAATGCATTTGTATAACATTTATCCTGTCACAGTTGAAGCTCAGGAAAAAAAAAACATAAGAACAAGTCTATGAAAACAGACTGCCACTCTCCAATATTTTAATCTCTACTCTAGCAGTTTACCTAACATGACATCATGCTGGGGTTGGACTTTCACACAAAATTAAGTTACAGAATGTCAAAAAGTTCAGTCTTGTCCATTTCAGCTAGAAAAATAAATGAATAAATAAAAGTAACCACTTCAGCTAGAAAGGGGAAAAAATAAATAATTCCACGACAGAATTCCCACGTAACAAGCATCACTACAGTAATACTGCTATTGCAAGATGTAAAACAAAATCAGAACACTTAAAAAGTGTGACAAATGAAATTAAAAGTGGTTCAAAAGAGTTTAAGATCATTTTACATAATGCAGTTGCCACTTCCATTGAATAATAATTGCTTTCAAGTTTTCCATTGCCTTCACGTATTGATTTTTATGGATATCATACAGGCTTTAAGCAGTACTTTGTGTCACAATAAAAAAAAAAACATGGTTAACTAAACTAAATGGTGTAGTTGATCATGTGTCTTTGTTTTTGCAGTTTTAATGATGCTTAACTATACTTGCTGTTCTCTGTAATGTGCTGTAACGGCTGACTGCACATTTTTCTGGAAAGCAGCCGTTTTATATTTAATTAATTATGAATTTGGTAGATTGTTTTGCTTTGTCACTTTTATAAATTGTGAGGTGAGTAGAATAAACATGGCAGCTTCAAATTCTTCATTGAATTCTGTGTTTTATTTCTCAGAGAAAGGCTAAGAAAGTGACACTTTACTTGATTAATATTAACTCCTACTGTTTATTTACTGGGTTTTGTTTCATTTTTGAGGACTTGCGATGATTAATATGTCCATGGTGTACTTAGGAGTTCCACAGTAGCAGGTTTTAAGCGAAAAGATTTTTCTGTACTTCAAGATACTTGGAACAAATCTTAAACACAATGCTCCTACAAGACAAATGACAGATGTGGTTCAAAATATATTTACTTCCAGAGAAAATTTTATTTTTTCAAGACAGACATTTAAGTTTTTGATGGCCCACTACTACGCTACACTTCACCTCTGTTCCATGAAAAGTTTTACTATAAAAACAAAGGCAACATAGATTTTTTTCTCTTATTAAGTAGAACAATATGCAGAAAAGGCAAGTATTTACTGTAAAAAATGTATTATCATGAAACTACAGCTTAATGGAGAAGAGTATGATATGGTGTTTATATAGTAATTTGTAAATCATATGTTTTGCAATTATGTCTTCTGTAAAATTAGTCTGTCTTAACTTTGGAGCCTTCCCTCCATATCTGTACTTTATACTGTATAATATTTGCTTTTGATGTTGTATAAAAGTGGAACTTTTCTCCCTGGGCCTCCACTGAAAATGGGTTTCTTTTGCCCATTCGACTTTCCCGATCAACAAATGCCAATAAATATAAATAAATACATAATAAATATATCTGAATAGTAAGAAGCCAAGAATGGATTGATTTGTTGCTTGCCTTTTGTTCTCCTTTCTTCTGATTTCACAAATCATATATATAACCTTTACTAATCTTCCAGCATGACTAAACTATTCAGAAAAATCACAGTGCAAACTGAGGGTGAATCTCTGCATTTATCAAAACAGAGGAGGCACAGCCAAACTGTTAGCCTTATGTATAAAATCAAGCCATAGTTTATATCTATATGCTGACATGACTCTCTCACTGTACTTTCTCTAAGAGTTACAAATATCTATGCAATGCAATCATTCTGTATCTGGACTGGTTAGTTGTCAAAGCTATGTAATCTGGGAAATAACGACTACATAAGTCACAACGGCTAAAGCCTGGACATTCCTCATCTTTAATAATGGAACACAAAATGAATCCACATACGAGGCCTAATGCTTCAGGCCATTTGGAATGCATGACAAAGTCGCTTCTTATCTCCATCATTTTATGTTCATCTAAACAAAGGTACCAGGATATGTAAAGCTGTGCAATTGTAAGTGGCAGTTCTGCCCTATAGGTATCTTTGCTGTCTCTGGCTTGATAGTAGGGGCTGCTCTACGTCTGAGGAAGGTGGGCATGTTGTGAAATATGTCCATACATATGCCATGACTAAACGTATCATAAGCGATATTTTAACAGCTTCAGTAAATAAAGTAAACTCTAACAGAAAGCCAGCAGTAGGTAAAGCAGTGTGAACAGCTCAATAACTCAGAAACTTCTAGATACAGCAATTATGGTAAAGATAAGGATGATGAGGGCTCAGACACACCCTGTACCAGATTGTAATAAAGATTGATAAACGCACAATAGAGAATACTCCATCATTCTGTCATGGGCATCCTGAGGCAGTGTAGCAACTACTTCATGTACACAGGCAACCCTCTACTTCTAGTCCACACTAACTCAACATGTAAGAGATGCAACTATATCAAAAACCTTGAATCCATGCTCTCTCACATGCCAGTCAGTGCATCTGACACTGAGTAGGTTGTCTGCATACACACCTTACCACCAAATTCACCCAAACCCACATTACAAATACCTACATGTGCAGAGGTCCTCATCAGAAACATACCTAAACACCAGAGACATCCCAAAGACAAACACAAGTATGCTACACATAATACTTCCTCTGTAGAACATAACACACATAATAGCTCATGCACCTCTGTCTCACCTGTCAAGCCTATAAGACAAAAGATAAAACCAAACATATTAGTCATAGGTGACTCCATTGTGAGACACAAAGATGTCCCTCTTACCAGGTTAGATAAGGAAAAAGTCACAGTCATCTGTCTGTCAGCCTGCCAGGATCTGCCACATCCCACATGAACTCAAGTCTCTCAGCAACAGGTGCTGTTATGACTCCATCATAGTCCATGTTGGTGTGAACAACTTAAGCTGTACCTCTCTGGACTATATGAAGACAGACATGACTGAGCTCTCGGGCTATGTGTCTCAGGTGGGTATGTCCCTAGTCATAAGCAGCATTTTACCTTCACCTAGGATGATGCCTCAATACAAACAGAAATTATTTACTTCAATAATTGGCTTAGTTTCTGGTGTCATTCTAAGGGGATCCAATATATGTCAGCCTGGGATGACATGCTCGACAGATCTCGATGCTTTGCCAGAGATGGTCTTCATCTGTCATAGCTGGGATTTCAGCTACTAGCTAAGGTCCTTGCCTCCCCCATAGTGCCTTTTTTAGACAGTGTCACAAGGAAAAAACTCCCAGTGTAAAAATCCTGAAAATTAATAACCTCAAGGTCAGGCTCCTAAATGTTAGGAGTCTTAACATGAAACTGCACTCACTGGAAGCAGTCCTCATGTTGGAAGACGCAGACATTTGTGCAGTCACAAAGACCTGGTTCAAGACAGTGGAGAGTATCCCAGCCATACAGGGTTACAACTCTTTCCAGATGTTCAGACCAGAAATTGAAGGAGTGAAAACTAAAGGAAGCGTTGTATCAATTTTCATCAAAGATAAATACACCTCCAAAGTGGTTAAACAATATGATGCCCTGGCAATACTGCAGGTGCAATTGACTGTTGGTAGGATACCTTTTCAAGTAATTGCTAGATACAAAACCCCCCTCCATGAATCAGGATAACCACTCTTCCTATTTGGACCTACTTGAGTCTATCAAGATACATCCGAATACCATGGTATTGGGTGACTTTAACTACCCAAGCATTGACTGGGCTAACTACTCAAGCCCAAACTCATCTATTCAAAACTTTCTAGACTTTGTCAACTCTAGTGCTCTGGACCAGCTAGTTGACACCTTCACTAAGTGTGAAACATCCTGGATCTGGTGTTTACCAACATGGGAGTCTGCTGTAGCACCCTTACTGTGAAGGCCACCCTGGTGAGATCTGACCACAAATCAATCTCATTTGAAATAACTATCACATTTGACCCCCTCCAAAGCTGTAACTAGACTGCAAAACTTCTCCAGAGCAGATTACAACTTCTTATGGGAGGGTATAAATAGCTTCACTGCACCTCCCTCCACAGATTGAACCTGGGGCTATGCTGAGCGCTACACCAATGCTATATACAAACACCTGCATAACTGCATTGACTCAGCAGTAACTGATAGGACCAAAAAAAAAATTTTCTAGAAACAGCAAACCTGCCTGGTGGACAACTGCCATTAACAGGCTTTACAGTAGGAAGACAAAATTGCTGTCTAAGAGTAAGAAGGCATGGGCCCTAAACTGGAGACACTCCCTTCTTAGCTTAAACAAGCAAATGAGACTTCTGGTGAAGCCCTCCAAAAGAAACTACGAACCAAACTTAGCCTTCTCACAGGTTCAGTGAAAACTTCACACCCCTGTCTCTGCCACAAGTACCTCATGACATCCTACCCCCTGTCCCTTACCTTCTGTAGAACAGAGCATGTGTTTGTGTTACTTTAAGAAGCATTTCCAGATGTGGGCATGTGCATATAAATACTGAGCATGTGCAGGCAGAAGTGCCATTTTGAGAGAACAGACAGAGTGTTAACATGTATGAATGCAGTAGTCAGTCTGTTTATAAGTTTAAGTTACTAAGTCCTAATTTTGATGTGCTTGTATATAATAAACCTGTTTGAACCAAACCCATGACTGTTCATCTGTTTTATCCTGACCAGACGAGTGACATGGTATCAGAATTGGGATCGAGAGTACAACTTCTTCAAGCCATGAGGTGCAGAGTTGACAGTGAAGGCATATCGAGCAGGCTGGGTGATACATGTGCTCAAATATTTATTTATTTTTATTTAACATTTGTTAACTGGGAAAGTCCAACTTGGAATGAAGCCACTTTTCAGCAGAGGCCCAGGGAGAAAGGCTCCAAATGCATGTCTTTGTAACATGGGAGGAAACCGGAGCACCTGGAGGAATCCCACACAAACACAGGGATGACATGCAGATTCCACACAGAAGGCACCCCAGCCAAGAATTGAACTGGAGAACCTCTTGCTGGGAGGCGACAACACTACCACTGCACCACTGCGCCATCAAACCTAAAGGTAAATGATTAAAAAAGGCCAGAAATGAACTTCAGGTAACCAGAACTCGCACAAATGATTTATTTTGCAAAGAAAGTGATACGAAGCATTTATAAAGCACAAAACGCATTATTAATCAGACGAGTAGCACAAAACATATTATTAATCAAATGAAAGGTACAAAATGCATTGTTAATTAAGTGAAGTATTTGAAACCATGATATTTGATAACGTTATCAGAAATATTATATGGGGTTCAGAATTACCTCCAATTTGCATAACAAGCATGCTTAGAGTAAAACAAGCACAAGAAAAGTACAATAAGCATAATAAGCAGTTAAAAGGGCATAACGAGTACAGTAAAGGGCAAAACAAGCTTAAGAAAAGCAAGTTAACTGCATGTTTTTACTAAACAACATTGTTTTGGCATGAGCTACTATTTCGCATTGACCAAAGTCTTTCAAAGCATAACTAGAGTTGTGTGAAGTAGTGCACAAAGTGTTTGCACTGCATGCTTTTTTACAGTGCAATTATTTTGAACAGTTTACTGTGTGCAAAGTACAGTTACCTTGCAAAGTGCAGTCAGAATACATCCATTTCGAAAAAGTTTTTGTGATGTGTACATTTATTTATAGATTGCCGCCGACTGAAAGTGTTTCTTACACTGTAAAGAGTTATTTCACAAAGTACAGCCATTTTGAAAGGCTTCTTGTGCTGTATACAGTTCGTTTGCAAAGTGCAGCCATTTCAAAGTGTTTCTTACTCTGAGCTTCTTGTGCCGTGTACAGTTTTTTCGCAAATTGCAGTCATTTCGAAGAGTTTCTTACACTGAGTGTTTTTTGCAAAATACAGTGATTTCAAAGTGTCCTTGTGCTACAGAGACTTATTTTTCAAAGTGCAATTGTTTCAAAGAGTCTGTTGTGCAATTAAGCATAGTTACAAGTTCTGGCATATACTTCTGTCAATATATGTGTGTATGTTTCTACATGATTTCAAGGGCCTTTACTACACTGTGTTGATTTTGCAAAGGCATTTCGCAAACCTAGCCCACTTGTGTTTGATCATAATATTGTAGAGAATTGGAGAGTATTTGAGCAGGAATGTGACATTTTCATACAAGCAGCTTTTTTCTGACAGAGCTGCACGTACAAGGGCATTCATTTTGCTTAACTTAGCTGGGTCAGAGGCCATTGAACGAGAGAGTTCATTTGTGTATGCACCAGCAGTATATACAGGAGAAGGCGAAAATCACCATATTGCTGTGCTGGCTGAATCAAAAGAGAACTCTGAGTGCTTGAAATGCAAACTTAGGGAAATGTGAACTCCCCAGGCAAATGTTACATTGGAGAGGCACCTATTTTATACAAGAGACCCAAAGCCAGGAGAAATTTTTGTAGCTTGTATCACTGACTTGAGATATAAAGCTAAAACATGCAGATTTGGTGATTTGAAAGAAGAGCTGATAAAGGACAGGCTTGCGTGTGGTGTTAATAATGCTGCAGTGAGAAAGATTTTGCTTTCTGACATTGATTTAACATTGAGTAAAGCTATAGAGATTTGTCAAATCTATGAGCTTACAGAAAGGCACACGAGTATGCTTGCAAGTGATAAGAGCATGGTTTCAGCAGGTTCTAGAGCAAATGTAAACAGCATGCAGAATGTGGCTAGCAGAAGCAGGCCTAAACACATGGCAGCTGCAGCCCCTGCAAGTTTTCCAGGGAGAACCCGTACCTTTCCAGCAAGTTCTAAGACTACTCAGTAAAATAAACATGCTCATTGCAGTACAAGGGTGAGTCAGCAAAACCCAAGTCAAATTTTGTTGTTAACTGTTGCAATTGTGCCAATCATAAGTCTAAAAGAGAGAAGTGCTTAGCATTTGGTCAACAATGCCACAAGTATAAAAAAATGGAACCACTTTCAAAAGTTTTGTAAATCAAGCAATCCTCATTCTGTTATCAAGAAAGGTCACTCAAAAAGGCAAGTTGATCATTTAGAAGCAGCTATGTAGGTGGTGTTTCAGTGGTTGGTGAAAAGGTTAATGCAGTAGATTCGAAGTGTTTTGTACTATCTTGATCAACGGTAAACCCATGGAGCTCAAAGTGGACACTGGTTCAAAGTGTAATGTTATGTCAGCAGAAACATTTGCTAGAGTAAAAGCTGGTTAACAACTTAATTTGGTTAATTGTGCGAAGCATGTTGCTTATGAAGATGAAGAGATTCAAACCGAAGGCTCAGTAGTGCTTTCATACTATTCAGCTGAGAACAGTTAGAGCTTGCAATTCTATGTAGTCAGAAGACCTGTGCAATCATTATTAGGTCTCAGAGACAGTCTAAGAATGAAACTGATTTCTTTTACCAAAGAAGTCCATCATGTAAGCATATGTCCTAGTTCCTGCTTCACCGATGCTATTTTCTCAGAGTATGCTGATGTTTCCGACAACAAACTAGGCAATCTTCCAGTTGTGTACTCTTGAAAATAGGTCCAGAAGTCAGTCCAGCAGTCAGACCAGCAAGGAGAGTTCTAATAGCTATGCAGGACAAAGTTTAAATGCATACAAAAATATGTTATGATTATTAAGGATCAGACACATAGCAAAAGGCTGTTAAAATAAGAAAAAAAATGTTTTCCAGAAAGGTTGTATTAAAAGGGCTGTAAGTAAATTTGTTTCTGATTGCTCACATAATATCCTTGATGTGTAGGGAAATACAGCAACGGAAACATATTTCTTTTAAAAAGTGATTAAAAGCATGAATTATCAAAACATTAACTCACCCCTCATATAAATAAAAGCAGAAGACAAGTGTATAAACACAGCTGTCTCTATTACCTGTTACAGCAGATTTTGTTTTTTCTGTATGAAGCACAAAACTAGCCTTGTATACTCTCTGCTGATGATGATGATGATGTGTTTTAGAATGTCAAGCTGCCAGCACTGCATCTAATTAATAACACTTTGCATACTGTTAGTGTACCACAGGGAGTTGTTGAACTTAGGCAGGAGTCATTAATTTGGATACATTATCTAGATAGCCAACAATAAGGGCTTATATTGGGGGTATGAGGTTCATGAATCTCAGTCAGGGTCATTTTGACAATTAAATATTTTAATATAAACTGCCCAAATTTCAGGTCATTTCACATATTTCCTCTCCTGTTTTACTTTTACTTGCATACCAATATGATTGCAGACTCAGTAGAGTAAGGCTGAAATCTTCTTTGATACAGAAGTTGTGATTCATCTAAGAACAATACAGTGAATCACATAGTGTTGCGTAAGTCATTTTGCATTATTTTGCAGTGTTGTGGTGAGGTGATGTGACTGAAAATCTTAAAAGTCATAGTACTATCCCACCAGCAGTAAGCAATACGACATATAAGATTTTTGTCATGTATCGCATTTCACTGCACAGTATGATAAGGGAGTACAGATAAGCATTGCTATACAATTGTCTCTATACATCCTATTCAATGACAGAAAACTTGTGTGATATTCGAATTGTCTGAACTCCATAATGTTATGTCACGTTTGTGTAAGTGATCTGAACCAAACAGGTGATTGGACTTTATTTTGCAGGATGATAAATACACATATTTGATGACCTATTACTGTGTTGAGGGGAGAATGCACCCTAGGTATTTTCTGAGTGCATGTCCCCACTCACTCCCCCCAAATCTTGCAGTGCTTAGTGTTCATGCCGCTGCATTTTTGTGTTACACAAAATATAGAGCTGCATGGTGACCCAGCGCAATGCAAGTTATCTGCATAACTAGGCACAGTCACAGAAACATTTTGCCTACCTTACTTGAGGAGCTTATCAGGTGATACAAACATGTACTGCTTGTACAATATTGCCCAGTGCAAGTATTTACACCTACTGCTTTTGTAAGGCTATCTGTGCCATGCTATGTAGTAAGATCAGAATGCATTTACAGCCAGAATGCACAGTGAAGAATTCTACCATGCAAACTTAGATTCATCATAATATATTCAACATACAGGCAGTTACACCTATATGATTAGTTCCATGTTAGGTGATGTATAATCTGGCAGTACATGGTGTTTTTCATTATCATAAGCTCACTGGTAGTTACTAGGCATCTGGTCCAGGAGATCACTGAGGAGCCTAGCATCACTTCCAAATTCCACCAAAGCATTCTCAGTATCACACTGTATGCAAAAGCAGGCTGAGTGAATAAAATCTTAGACTACAGGAAGCAGTTCTTTATCAGTTCATATCCTTAAACCTCTGTGTTACCTGCTAGAGTTTCATATATCTCAAATACTGACACTATTTCTATTATCTACTAGTAAAATATGTCAGCCTCTTCTGGAAAATTACCGTATTGAGTTGAAGGGGTTTGTGTGTCTAAGAGAAGAGATACGCTACACCATGTATGGCCACCTAAAATGGCCAGGACCTGTCAGGAACAGACCAGTTTGGCTTACTGTAGAAGGTAATGATGAAGTACTGCAATATTATTGCTAAGAAAGCCTAAAACAACTTGGTGAGATATATAAATGTCATGAGAAGATGAGAGCCTCGGGTCTGAAGGTGTCCAGCATACTAGTGGAGAAGATCAGAGTACAACAACAAGTGCTGCTAGAGTTTATGATGAAGATAGGTTAAAGCTGAAAGGGAGCCTTCTGTGTGGAGTCTGCATGTCCTCCCTGCATTTGTGTGGGTTTTCTCTGGGTACTCCGGTTTCCTTCCACATTACAAAGACATGCATCTGGAGAGTTTCTCCCTGGGCCTCCGCTAAAAACTGGCTTCGTTCCAAGTCGGACTTTCCTGGTATACAAATGTTAAATAAATAAGTAAATAAATACCCATCTGCTGAGGTACCCAGAGATGAAAGGAAAATAGAATGTTAGAAAGAAGTATATAGTAATGGAACTTGGAAAATATTGTTGTTGTGTCTTTTGGTCTTTCCCGGTTAGGGGCCGTCACAGCAGAACTCTGGTCCGCTAATGATTGGCAGTTGATTTTTACGTGTCGAGTTACCAGCCCTGATGCACAACCTTCAACAAAGGTACGCCCACTCATGCATGTCTCTATGCAGAAGACACTCTAGCTGAGAATCGAACCGGACAGCATTTTACTGTGAGGCGACAATGCTACCGCAGCACCACCACTGCGGGGAGTAATGGAATTTGGAAAATAAGAACTAAAAATAAGAACTAAGACAAAGATAAAGTTGAAGTGGCTAAGAATGAGAAGGCAAAAATAAACATTGACATCTTGGGAATTAGGGTTATTTTGTATCAGATAATCATCAGATATTCTACTGTGGAAAAGTATTTTGCCAAAGAAGTGGAATATACCCTTACAGTTAATAAAAGGGCACCAAACTGTGGTAAGCTACAACACAAAAATAATAAAATGCACTCAATCAGACTCCAAGGCAAGTATATGAACAAATAATAGGAGCTGAAGACTAAGATGTCCATCAGTTGTAGGATGATTTGCAGCACCTTCTGGAAATAACACTAAAAAGATATTGTATTCATCGAAGTTGACTGGAAAGCTAACGTTGGTAGTTAAAGAACAAGTTGAATAACAGGTAAGTGTGGCCTTGGAGTACAAAATGAAGCAGGACCTAGACTAATGGAATTCTGTGTTGATAACAAACTGGTCAGAATGAACATTCTTTATCAACTGCTAAAAAGATGACTTTGCACATGGATATTACCAGACTGTCTATAACAAAATAAGATTGACTATATACTTTGCAGTCAGAGATGGAAAAGCTCTATACAGAGAAAAATGCAACACCTGGACCAAAACAGACTTGCACATACATTTGATATACTGATATTTTTTTGCACTTTTGATATTGCACTTCATAATGATATTATCAAGGTCCTAAGGGATCTGGAGATAATCCTAAAGGATCTGGGGATAAACACATATCATTATCCTTTCTAAAAGGATACAAGGCCTAAATAATGTCACTATACTCGGTATCCTACAGACTTCTAAAAAGTGACCTGTGTTTGGCAAACAAGGCATCCTCCAACTCAGTATTGATAGATTTACTCCACATCAGCAAGTCAAATGACATCAGAAATACTTGGTCTAGGGATCTAAACCTCTTCTACCACAAAAACAGAATGGTTTGGAAAGACAGGTATATCTGTCAGAGGGTACCGCTGCACAGGAAAAGACTCCCCATCCACATAACACAAACTTCACCCTTGTCCATATTCAAGCACATCATGGATCTGTGAATGGAAAACATAAAATTTACCCCAGGACAGGTCCCTATTATTTTATCGAATGCAATGAATTGCGAACGCTGTTATGAAATGGCAAAATACTGAAAGCACGGAACAGCAATTTTTTTCCTAGGGAAAAAAAATCACTGGGCCGTTTTCAGGACTTTGCCATTCCCTCCACTGTGGTGTGATCTCGAAGTTGGTATATTTAAGTAGGGGTGGTGTGGGGGGACAATGCCCCCCACTTTATATTGTGTTTTGATTTTTTTTTTTTTTTTTTTATGGAGGAGTGATTTTTTTCCCATGGGAAAAAAATCGCTGATCCGTGTATTCAACATTTTGGGTTTTTGGGGATGGTGGGTCAATTATATAGCATTCGCAATTTATTGCATTCGCTATATAAAGTAGACCCCCCCCCAGGACTGCCTCCTGTACTACTGATGGACACAGGCAGCTCATAAATGCTTTATCCCATGCATGGGTTCCCTCAAATTATCTGTGGTATGATCCCCTGTTATTATCATTAGATGTAATATATAATTATCTGCCATGGGATGAGTAAAGTTGATCTATAACCAAATGGGATCGGTTAATTTGACCATAAAAAAAGAGAAATTGGCTAGGCTTAAAATGGCCTGCAAGGGCAGCTAACCTTGTACTTACCTATGGACCTATGAACATATGAACTGATTGAGTCTGTGGTCAGTTATTAGTTAGGACAAGTTGAATAAGGATTCAGAATAACTTATCATTTATAAAAACTGTTATCGTGGGTGTTCACCAAAGTTACATGCTGTACTTAACTCTTTATTGCTTGAGTTATTTATGTCCAGAATGCCTCAGGAATAGGAATCCATGGCCAAGCAAATTTGTGGATGACAGCAAAATTAGGGGCATTGATAACAGCACCTACAGTACCTCAAGTCTGTTAATTTTTTGATTTACTGTTGACATTGTCTGATATCAGTGGATGACAGTTAATACCAACAAGTATGGTTGTTCACTATGGGGCAAACAATGAGTTATCCATATACTTTGGACAATTCGATCTTAGCAGCGACACAACATGCTAAAGGTCTGGGCATTTTAGCGGACAATAAATTATTCTTTGAAAACCACTTAAACATGACATTAAGAAGAAGACCTCATGGGGCACTTAAAATGTATTAATATGTACAGTACGTAGATCTAGTGGTGTCTTGATACCAATATTTAAGGGCGTTATTAAACCACTATTGGAGTATCGTTGGGTACTTCGTATGTATAACATCAGACAGTTAAAAATCTTGAAACAAGTGCAGAGGTACTTTACAAGACACACACGTGCCATAGGGAAAGGTTAAAAGATCTTAATCTCTAATCTATTATGTATAGACTGATTAGGAGGGGATATTATTTTGATTAACAAGTGCCTAAAAGTTGATGTACTTGCAGCTACTTTGAGTATATAATTTTCATCATATAATTTGAATACAAGGAATAATACACATTTATCATATCTCCACTCATAAAAAAATGGTGAGCTAATTTTTTTTTTCATTTTAGGGCAGAAAGACATTGGAATATGTTATCCCTCCATGTTTGAAATTTAGTTACTCTTGTATATTTCAAGAAATAATTGCACTCTTGGGGTAATGACATTGCCTACAACACAGCATTTATTAGAGCCAGATTCTAAAAATAGTCTTAATTAGGCTCTGAATTTGTGTGAAAAATGCATTGATCATTGAACATGTACTGTGGCTCATACCATGAGCTTCTTAACTCAAAGTTTAGAATTAAATTAAAAATATGAAGAGAAACTTCAAGATCAACTAGGTGGGTGGGGGTGGCAGAGCCTATATGGCCAACTGAGAGCAGTGAATTTTGAGAGCTCCATAAACTAGTATAATAATATAGGAAAATGTTATTATTTTCAAGTTTAAAACATCAGAAACATATAGATAAACTACTAAACTACATAAATATCAATTCTGGTGAAGATATACAACAATTTTCCTATCAAGTAACTTGGAGATATATTGAGTCACTGAATATGAACAACTCAAGGAATTCTCATCCAGATGCTGCTTTGAAAAAAGAACTGCAATTGATGACATCTACCGTACAGGAACTATCTTTGAAGATGGATGGTTTTAAAAATGACTTAGAAAACCTCAAATTAAATTCTTCAAAAACAGACTGATACTCTTAAGGAACTATTACAGCAACACCATGCAAAAATAACAACTATACAGACTTCTCTAAATGACATTGTAGGGAGACTCAAAGAGGAATAATTCCAAAATGAATTTCTGGTTAAACAGAATACATGTCTGCTTAACAAAACAGATGACCTAGAAAACAGGGAACGGAGAAACCACAGAAGGATCTTTGGTCTGCCTGAAAACACTGAAGGAGAAGACATTATTTCATTCTTAACAACCTGGATTGCTGAATTTTTAGACTTGAAATAGGGACTTTCATTTGGAATTGAAAGGGAGCATAGACCACTGAGGAAACCTGCTTCTAACTAAAAAAAAATACTCCACCTAGATCCATATTTATAAAATTTCTTTCATTTCTGGACAAGGAACTAATATTAAAATCTGCTTGGAGAAAATCACCCTTAAAATGCAATCAAAAACTGATAAGGCTTGACAATGATTATTCTTCCACAATACTAGAACAAAGGAAAAAAGTCTTGCCAATAATAAAACTGCTGAAATAAAACAACATTACAGCACAGCTGGCCTTTCTAGCCAAGATAAAAATACTTTTTGACAATGAGATGAGAACCTTTAATGACTTAGAAGAAGCTACTTTATTCATCAAAAACAACAACATAAATGTCTATCCCAGAAGAAATGGAATGGATGGCCCATACTATTAAAAGAATAAAAGGAACAAATCCTTGGACTGATGCTAGAAAGAAGAAACAAAAAAATGATTCGAAGATAGCTGTCCCAAAGAAAATAACTCTTACAACTACATCTCTTAAAGTATCAACTGATATGATATATCACTTGTCATCTGTTTTTATTTTTAAAAAAGGAGGGATTCTTAAACAACTGAGAAATGGTAATGATTTATTCAGAATGTTCAGAGTCCAATAATTCTTCATAAACAAAGGTAGGTCAAGATGGGTTACTATTTACATTATATATAAGCCAAACAAAGCAACATATAATACAAACGTAGAAGTTTCTATTCCCCTACTTGAACTCAGTGAATACTTATCTTGTTAATTTTTCATTGATTTTACTTATAATAATTTAAGTAATTAATTAACTAATTCAACAAGGTACATTCATCAGAGTTCAGAGTAATGGTGAGTGTAGAAGAGAGGTGAATAAGAGAGTACAGGCAGGATGGAGTGGGTGGCAAAGAGTGTCAGGAGTGATTTATAACAGGCGAGTACCAGTAAGAGTGAAAGGGAAGGTCTACAAGAGGGTAGTGAGACCAGCTATGTTATATGGGTTGGAGACAGTGGCATTGACAAAAAGGCAGGAGTAGAGCTGGATGTGGCAGAGATAAAGATGTTAAGATTTGCACTGGGTGTGAGGAGGGTGGACAGGATCAGGAATAAGTATATTAGAGGGTCAGCCCAGTTTGGAAGGTTTGGAGACAAAGCCAGAGAGGCAAGATTATGTTGGTTTGGACATGTGCTGAGGAGGGATGCTGATTATATTGGGAAAAAGATGCTAAGGATAAAGCTACCAGGTAACAGGAAAAGAGGAAGGCCTAAGATAAGATTTATGGATGTGGTGAGAGAGCACATGCAGGTGGTTGGTGTGACAGCGCAAGATGCAGAGGACAGGAAGAAATGGAAGCAGATGATCCACTGTGGTGACCCCTAAAGGGAACAGCTGAAAGAAGAAGATGATGATGATGATGTATATCCTTGTTAAATAATAGTAGCAAGCTCTTAGTACAAATGTCATTATTCTGTCTAAATATAGCTAATATCAATTAAAGCAGGTATCACAGTTACAAGTGCTGTTTGATCAATCCTGATATGGTGTGCATGGATGCAGCCATGTCTGGCAGCTAGTAAAAACATCATTATTATTCTGTCTAAACATAATTGTCCACATATAATTCAGGGTAACTTCTTCCTTGAAAGAACCAGACAACAGGCAGAGAAAGGTAATAAGCGCTTTCGTTCCCTTTATTCACACTCAAGAAAAACGGAACTTCATCAGATACAAAAACCTTACCCACTTCTCCTCTATTTATACAGTTCAATTAAACTGTTTGCACCAATCACCACACTTTATAATCAATTACGTTCTACATTCCCTCATATTATAAAACATATACTTTCTACATTATTTAAAAGACATGTTTTCCTAACCCTTACTTGTTTTACAAGTTGTAATTAACAAATCATGTTGTTGAAATCAGCCCACTTTAAAATTAATAACTTGATGGAGATAATAATTTCTTAAAAAAAATGTTAGCATGTTGTTTATACAATTAAATATAAGTAAAATAAATAATTTCTGTCAAATCACTTCTGCCTTTAAATGCAGTAAACTACTTAAAGAAATTATGTCATTAATTCCAGAGTAAACAGTGGCATTTAACAAAACATGCCAGGGTATTTCCCTGTACTCCAAAAAACAAGGCCAGTTACCCCCTCTCTCCTGTCTACCCACCTTTTCCAATACACAAAAGGGAAACTTTTTAAAATCCTTATACCCTACACTGTGTCTAAACAGGGCATTGGTTTTGTCCTGTCTCTTTGTTGCATAAACATGCTGGTATATTTTCTTTTTTAATTTATTTTCCGTTTTTCCTACATAATATGCACAACACGACTGACACAGGGCCACGTACACTACTCCTTTCGTGTTACAATTGTAATTCCCTGCTACTGGAATTGTTCATTTATAGCCTTCTATTACTATTTTCCTACTTTCATAAGTATATCTACACTCCCTACACCATTACATTTCCTCATATTTCCTAATGGGATCCTAGCCTTATCTTTCTTCCTTTCGAACAAATTCTTAATGTTGAGTCCCCTTCTGAACGCTATTTTTGGTTTATTACCCAATTTTTCTGTTAATCCAAATGCCCCAGAAATACAATTCCAGTTCTTTTCCACCATTTTGCGTACTTCTACACTATCCTGGTCATATGTTAATACACAACAAGTACTTTCACATTCTGTTTTATTCACCCCTATAGAACTCTCAGGATTTTTCAGTAATGGAGGGTAACACTCATTTCTTTTACTTACTACTTAACTCTCTTGTCCTTCAAGCACACTGGTAGGTTAGCCCCTTACTCTAAACATGAACTTTAATTCTTCCAAGTGTTCCCTGAACCTGCTATCATCTGTAGTTAGTCTTGATGTTCTAATTATTTGTCCCTTTACTAAATTTCTTTTTTGCCAAAGGGGGTGGTCACTTTCAAAATGTAGGAAACCATTTGAGTAGGTGGGCTTCCTATATATATATATATATATATATATATATATATATATACATATATATATATATATACATTCATATATATATATTATATATATATATATATATATATATATATATATATATATACATACATATATATATTATGTATATATATATATATATATATATATATATATATATATATATATATATATATATATATATATATATATATAGGATTCATAACATCCTTCCCTTCTGTTTTTATACAGGTGGATGTCTAAATAGTTGACTGTTTCATTCTCTATTTTTCTGGGGAAGCTCAAAAAAATCTGTAGAAGTATTGATGTACTCTAAAAATTCTTCTATCTCTTATAGTTCACCTTCCCATAATATTAATATGTTGTCTGGGAATCTATAGTATCTATATATAATTTTCCTAAACCTGGAACTTAACATGTTTGGTTTCCCATTGCCAAAGTATAATATTGGCAAACACCGGTGCTACTGCTGCACCCATTGCTACCCCTCAAATTTGTTTGAAGTATTCCCCCTGGAACCATACAAAATTGTTTTTCAAAACTAGTTCCATAAGGGTTGCTAATACATAGATTGTATCTTGTGAAAATCTAGTTCCTTTCTTTAAAGCTTCCTGAAAGTATTCCATCCCTTTTTCATGTGGAGAACTCAAAAAAAGGTCCTTGACATCTATACTCAAAAAGATTATTTTCTGTTTGAACTCGTTTTCCGCCATACATTTTAATATATGCCAAGAATCGTTTAACACATGTTTTTTGTCCTCAAAAAAATCCCTTTAGATGGAATTCTAACATTTTTGCTAAGGGTTCTGTCTTATTCCCCCTTCCCATCACTATAGGTCTCATTGGTGGGTCCACTAACGATTTGTGAATTTTGGGGATCCCAAAAAAGGAAGGAGTTACAGGATTGGTAACTTTCAAATATCTCACTTCATCTTCACTGAATGTATATTCCTGAAAAAGTTCTTCAAGAGTCATATCCAATCTTACATTAAAGATATTAATCTCATTCAGTGATGCTGTACTAAAATAGGAGCTATTATTCAAGTATTTCATCATTCTATTAGCGTAGCCATGATGACTCATTATGACTACCCCACCCCCCTTGTCTGGCCTCATTATTCTTATTTCATGATTCCTAATTATCTCTGTTAATACTTTTTGTTCTTCCTTAGTTAAATTCTGGTCAGATTGTTTTGTTCTATTCCCAATTATATTTCTGTATTTGGACTCATTCAGTCTTTCAAATAGGGCTACTGGGGGTAATAAAGGGGGATTATATGTGCTTCTTCTTTTTAGGGTCGCTCTATTATCTTCCCTCCCTTTTCCATTTTCCATTACTAATTTCAAATTAATGGCCCTTGCAAACATCTTCAAATACAAGATTGTACTGACCATGTGATTCTGATTTTTGGGGATACAACTAAACCCTTTTATAAACAGTTCTCTGTAAGTATTATTTAATGGAATTCCACTGTAGTTGTAGATTTTAAGCCCCGTATATTCAAAAATAATATAGCTTTCATTCTCATTGTTGACATAAATGTTTTCCACATTTAAACCTATATTGTTGTACATTTCTTCCATACAGCTATTAAAACTTACACCATTAATTACAGTTTTAACTTCTGAACCATTCAGTTAAAAAAAAAAAAAACATTGCTGCTAACAACACTTTCATTTGTAATATTTAAAACACTTACATAATTCTTGTTCCCCAAATGTTTGTTACCAACAGTCTCATCCAGTGCCTCAGTAAAGAAAAGTAAATATAAGGTTCAAACCAGTCATTTATAACAAGTTCAGGTGACCTTACCATTGGTAAAATGGTTGGGGTGCTGGTCTCCCCTTCCTTCTGTTCTGGCTCCCTTGTTGTCCCAGGTACTCTTTCCAGTTCTGGTTTTTGTTCCTGGGTGTCCAGGAACCATATTTGTTTTTTTAGATATGCAGACCTCCTTGGTGATGGTGAGAAATCCTGTTCTGACCCCATCCTTTGCTCCCTGAATACCTCCGGTTCTTTGGCCTCCTCGCCTGGTTGAATTTCTATCACCTTGTCATCTGTTTCCACAAATGACACTCTTGAGCGGCTGCTTGAACCAGGAATCAGGTAAGACCTTTTTTGTTCATATTCCTCTTGGTCTCATCTCAGCTTTTTCTCCTTTTTCTTTTTAATATTAATCTTATGCTGCTTGACTCGTGGAAAAATGGTGTTGTAAATCTCAATATTTGACTTGTACAGTCCATGTGTAGTTATTTCTCTTTGCAAAACCATTATTTCCTCCTTCAACGTGTCCATAGTTCTTTGGTTATCTTTTATCAGCAACCGCATGAAATCTAAGCCTGTCCGGTCAAACAACTCTAATAGTTCCCGATGAAGGACCGAACCACTCTGGATGTTATTGGGGAAC
Source organism: Protopterus annectens (assembly GCF_019279795.1). Lineage (NCBI taxonomy): Eukaryota > Metazoa > Chordata > Ceratodontiformes > Protopteridae > Protopterus > Protopterus annectens. Next base: position 693,245,640 of record NC_056736.1, read on the forward strand.
TTACAGATTCTCAGCCCCTTTGGTACTCTTCCTAGGTGGATGTTGTCCTCGAAAAACATATTGTCTAGTTGCAGTCCTCTATTTATTTCAAAGTCTTTTCTAATTTGTATACCTTTTATTTGAAATTAGAAAAGGGTCATAATTGTCTCTTTTCTGACCCCCGTACCCATTCCATGATGTAACCGGCCCCCTATTCAACCAGGTAAGGAATTCTCCATCTACCAACTGTTGGGGGCTGCCCATTACTACTGTTCCTCTTTCATTCTCAGATTGTTTTGGACATTGGTGTATATTTAGTGCACAGGGTACATGACCAGGTGAGGACCTTGACACGTTGTTTTAAATGAGAATTTGGCTGTGAAGAGTGAAACTGTAATTAACACTATATAACAAGCTGTTTTTTGAGGTGATGAATGGAAGTGGATAACTCTGTGTCTATGGAGAGTGCCTGTAATGAGGATAATGTGAGTTTAACATAACTGCTGGCACTTATAACTCAGATCTACACCAAAGTTGATTTGGTATGTTCCAGTAGAACTAAAGAATCTCACTGAGCATTAGAGATCACAATAATGGAAACAACTACCAGGGAGAATTGCAAGAAGCAAGGGTGTCCTATTTGGGGGCGTTATGAAGAGGAACTAATGTAAATGGAGTAGGCAAAGTGAACGAAAGATGAACAGAAGTAATAGGTGGTCCCCAACAGATGATAGATGGAGAATTCCTTACCTGGTTGAATTGGGAGCCGGTTCCATTATGGAATGGGTATGGGGGTCAGAAAAGAGACAATGATGACCCTGTTTCTAATTTCAAACAAAAGGTGTACAAATTAGAAAAGACCTTGAAAAAATATAGAGGACTGCAACTAGACAACATGTTTTTTGAGGACAGTATCCAGCTAGGAAGAGTTCCGAAGGGGCTGATAATCTGTAAGTTCCCCAATAACATCCAGAGTGGTTTGGTCCTTCATCGGGAACTATTAGAGTTGTTTGACCGGACAGGCTTAGATTTCATGTGGTTGCTGATAAAAGATAACCAAAGAACTATGCACACATTGAAGGAGGAAATAATGGTTTTGCAAAGAGAAATAACTATACATGGACTGTACGAGTCAAATATTGGGATTTACAACACCATTTTTCCACGAGTTGAGCAGCATAAGATTAATATTAAAAAGAAAAAGGAGAAAAAGCTGAGATGAGACCAAGAGGAATACGAACAAAAAAGGGCTTACCCGATTCCTGGTTCAAGCAGTCGCTCAAGAGTGTCATTTGTGGAAATGGATGACAAGGTGATAGAAATTCAACCAGGTGAGGAGGCCGAAGAACTGGAGGTATTCAGGGAGTAAAGGATGGGGTCAGAACAGGATTTCTCACCATCACTGAGGAGGTCTGCACATCTAAAAAACAAATATGGTTCCTGGAGACCGAGGAACATAAAACAGAAATGGAAATAGTACCGGGGACGACAAGGGGGCGAGAACAGATGGAAGGGGAGACCACCACCCCAACCATTTTACCAATGGTAAGGTCACCTGAACTTGTTATAAATGACTGGTTTGAACCTTACATTGACTTTTCTTCTACTGAGGCACTGGATGAGACTGTTGGTAATGAACATTTGGGGTACAAGAATTATGTAAGTGTTTTAAATATTACAAATGAAACTGTTGTTAGCAACAATTTTTTAACTGAATGGTTCAGAAGTTAAAAATGTAATTAATGATGTAAGTTTTAATAGCTGTATGGAAGAAATGTACAACAATATAGGTTTAAATGTGGAAAACATTTATGTCAGCAATGAGAATGAAAGTTATATTATTTTTGAATATAAGGGGCTTAAAATCTATAACTACAGTGGACTTCCATTAAATAATACTTATGAAGAGCAGTTTACAAAAGGGTTTAGTTTTATCCCCAAAAAACAGAATCACATGGTCAGTACAATCTTGTATTTGAAGATGTTTGCAAGGGCCATTAATTTGAAATGCCAAAAAGTGCAGTGTCATCCCCTTTGGTAAAAGCTCTGTACCCATGAACTACCACATAGGCAGCAATCTACTTAACACCGAATGTGTGATAAGAGACCTTGGGACCCAGGTGGAGAGTGGTCTCTCCTTTGATAATCACATCGCCACAGTAGTCAGGAAGTCCTTTTTCATGACACACCTCATCATAAAAGGGTTCTCATCCAAGAAAAAAGAGGTAATTGTTCCCCTCTACTCATCACTCATTAGAGTACCACGCCCCTTTTGGAATGTACCTCACAAGACATCTGCAGCAGCTGGAAAGGCTACAGATGTACCTCACAAAGAGGATTAAGGATTACTGGCCTCAAACAAATGCCCTACACTGACTGCCTCAAAAAACTCCAGCTTTACTCCATAGCATATAGTCTACTCCGAGATGATGTCTGCCTAACATATAAAGCTATGTCAAACCCAGAGCTGTTGGACATGCTACATCTAAAGAAATCCCAATCCCTCTGAGCTACATGCTCTAGGCACCTAAATCTTGTCACCACAATAAACAGGACACACTGGAGGAATAGATTCCTGTCCCAGAGACTTCCTATACTCTGGAACAAGATACCCATCTATGTCAAGCAAAGTTCTTCATTAGCACTCTTCAAGAAAAATCTTGATGAGTGGATGGGAAATAGGAAATACACCCTGGGGATCACTTGTGTCTCTGCTCGACAGTGGCATAGGAAAATAACTTTCTTGGGTAGCGTAAGCCATGGAACCTTGCTGGCTAGGCTTACGTAGGCCCTTGGGCCGATAGACTAGAATCTACCTATGAACCTATGCAAAAGGGAGGGAAGATAATAGAGTGACCCTAAAAAGAAGAAGTACATATAATCCCCCTTTATTATCCCCAGTAGTCCTATTTGAAAGACTGAATGAGACCGAATATAGAAATATAATTTGGAATAGAACAAAACAGTCTGACCAAAATTTAACTAAGGAAGAACATAAAGTATTAACAGAGATAATTAGGAATCATGAAATAAGAATAATGAGGCCAGACAAGGGGGGGTGGGGGTAGTTATAATGAGTCATCATGGCTACGCTAATAGAATGATGAAATACTTGAATAATAGCTCCTATTTTAGTACAGCATCACTGAATGAGATTAATATCTTTAATGTAAGATTGGATATGACTCTTGAAGAACTTTTTCAGGAATATACATTCAGTGAAGATGAAGTGAGATATTTGAAAGTTACTAGTCCTGTAACCCCTTCCTTTTTGGGATCCCCAAAATTCACAAATTGTTAGGGGACTCACCAATGAGACCTATAGTGGCAGGAAGGGGGAGTAGGACAGTTCCCTTAGCAAAAATGTTAGAGTTCCATCTAAAGGGATTTTTTGAGGATAAAAAATGTGTTAAAGGATTCCTGGCATCTATTAAAGTGTATGGCGGAAAACAAGTTCAAACAGAAAATAAGTTTTTGAGTATAGATGTCAAGGACCTTTTTTTGAGTATTCCGCATGAGATAGGAATGGAATACTTTCAGGAAGCTTTAAAGAAAGGAACTAGATTTTCACAAGATACAATATATGTATTACCTACCCTTATGGAACTAGTTTTGAAAAACAATTTTGTATGGTTCCAGAGGGAATACTTCAAACAAATTCAAGGGGTAGCAATGGGTGCAGCAGTAGCACCGGTGTTTGCCAATATTATTCTTTGGCAATGGGAAACCAAATATGTGTTAAGTTCCAGGTTTAGGAAAAGTATATATAGATACTATAGATTCCTGGACGACATATTAATATTATGGGAAGATGAGCTTGAAGAGATAGAAGAATTTTTAGAGTACATCAACACCTCTACAGGTTTTTTGAGCTTCACCAGAAAAATAGAGAATGAAGCAGGCAACTATTTGGACATCCACCTGTATAAAAACAGAAGGGAAGAATGTTATGAATCCTGTATATATAGGAAGCCCACCTACTCAAATGGTTTCCTACATTTTGAAAGTAACCACCCCTTTTGGCAAAAAAGAAATTTGGTATAGGGCCAAATGATTAGAACATCAAGACTAAATACAGATGATAGCAGGTTCAGGGAACAGTTGGAAAAATTAAAGGTCATGTTTAGAGTAAGGGGCTACCCTACCAGTGTGCTTGAAGGACAAGATAGTTATGTAGTAAGTAAAAGAAATGAGTGTTACCCTCCATTACTAAAAAATCCTGAGAGTTCTATAGGGGTGAATAAAACAGAATGTGAAACTACTTGTTGTGTATTACCATATGACCAGGATAGTGTAGAAGTACCAAAATGGTGGAATTGTATTTTTGGGACATTTGGATTAATAGAAAAATTGGGTAATAAACCAAAAATGGTGTTCAGAAGGGGATCCAACATTAAGAATTTGTTCAAAAGGAAGAAAGATAAGGCTGGGATACAATTAGGAAATATGAAGAAATGTAATGGATGTAGGGAGTGTAGATATATTTATGAAAGTAGAAACATAGTAATAGAAGGCTACAAAAGAACAATTCCAGTAGCAGGGAATTACAATTGTAACATGAAAGGAGTAGTGTATGTGGCTCTGTGTCAGCCATGCTGTGCATATTATGTAGGAAAACCAGAAAATAAATTTAAAAAGAGAATATACCAGCATGTTTATCCTGAAAAGAGACAGGACAAAACCAATGCCCTGTTTAGTCACAGTGTGGGGTGTAAGAATTTTAAAAAGTTTCCCTTTTGTGTATTGGAAAAGGTGTGTAGACAGGAGAGAGGGGGAAACTGGCCTTGTTTTTTGGAGTACAGGGAAATACACTGGCAGGTTTTGTTAAATGCCACTGTTTTCTCTAGAATTAATGACAACATTTCTTTAAGTAGTTTACTGCATTTAAAGGCAGAAGTTATTTGACAGAAATTATTTATTTTACTTATATTTAATTGTATAAGCAACATACATACATTTTTTTAAGAAATTATTATCTCCATCAAGTTATTAATTTTAAAGTCGGCTGATTTCAACAACATGATTTGTTAATTACAACTTGTAAAACAAATAAGGTTTTGGAAAACATGTCTTTTAAATAATGAAGAAAGTATATGTTTTATAATATGAGGGAATGTAGAACGTAATTGATTATAAAGTGTGTTGATTGGTGCAAACAGTTTAATTTAACTGTATAAAAAGAGGGGAAGTGAGTAAGGTTTTTGTATCTGATGAAGTTCCGTTTTTCTTGAGTGTGAATAAAGGGAACAAAAGTGCTAATTACCTTACTCTGCCTGTTGTCTGGTTCTTTCAAGGAAGATGTTACCCTGTCTTATATGTGGACAATTGTTTGTGACTTCAGATTATTTCTAAACATAATTAATATCAATTATGGCAGGTATCATAGCTTCAAGTGCTGTTTGATTAAGCCTGACATGGCATGTGTGGATGCAGCTGTGTCTGCCAGCTTTTGTATGTTGTCATTTTTGTCTCTGGGAAGCTGTGGGTTGTGGCTTGTGATCGAGGTTTACTGATGCTTGTTTATTAGGAAGAGACATTTGGTGTTTTAGCCTGGATTCAGGGGAAGGGGGTGGATAGAACTGTGATTTGTGATATTTTGGCAGTGAATGGTTTGTTTGTACGTCTGCTAAGTGAGAGGTGGGTGGGCTGGAGGAGTGTGTTGTCTCTTGATGTGGCGGCTTGTTGGGAGTTTTTTTTTTCTTTGATCTGTTTGCTCTCTGTTCTTTTCCTGGCTGCTGCCTTGCTGAAAGGGAGGGAATTTAGGCTTGAAGTTGTAGTGAAGTGAAGCTTTGCTTTAGGTGCATAATAAGCATCTGGTATGCAGTACACAGACACACTAACAGAAACTGATGCTCCCAGGTTGCTATGGTAACAGAGACAGAGTGATGATAATGCTTATTGGCTCTAAGGAGCCTCCAAGATGATTCTCGGCAATGACGTTTTTGGTTTAAGAATAATATATCCATAATAAAAGGGCTGTTTTAAACCATATGTACACATATTCATGGTCTCCCAAGACTTTGTTTAGCTCATTAAGTTGATTCTTGATAAAAATAAATAATTAAATAATAAGCATAATTTTATATTTAAAATGTATTTTGTTTCAAACACATTAAGGACTTAAATAAGAGTGGAAGTCTGAGTTACTGTGAAAGTAGCCTTTGCAGTAGTCTGGGAGGTGAGCTTACTCGGACATGTTGGCCATATGGGGAGAGCTGATTCTAGGGGTGTTTGGGGTTGCCGGGAAGTGCTAGAGAATCATCAGATTTCCTTCATGGAAATATCTGTGGGAATGGAAGGTGTGTTGAGTGGTTCACTGGCACAGTGGCCACTGCATGGAACAGGCTGGTAAAATGGAACAGGACAAATATTGATTTGGATATTTTAAGATCAGCCTGGAAACACACCACATGAACTAGTGAATGGTATTCTGGCAAAACTGGATGGGCATTGTTACCCGTGATGAAGTACTGATATGTGTGTATATAAGGATGGAAATATACTTATAACAAATAAGAAACTAGAAAGGTCTCATAACTTATAGTCAATGGACTGTATAAACATGCTTGGAAGGAGCTAATAATAAGAATAAACATTACAGCATGTGGCCTCTCAAATTACTAAGCAACAGCCAAAAAAAAAACACACACACAATAGTTATGCAATGTATGATTTTAGTAAATCTAGATATAATATATATAATTGTCATATAAGAAGAAGCAGTCTGCTGAATTTAGATATTAAAGACAGGCTTTAATAACATGGGCTTTTGTATAATAACACTACTGTCATAACTTGTCATAAATGACATACACTACATTGAACATCCAGGGGAAGCATGATGATTTTCTTATATAAGTAAATATGCAGAACAAGTCATGTAATTGCTTTAACTTGAATTATAGTTTTTGTAGCCCATCTTGACCATATATAATACTTAAGTGGTTATCAAGGTAACTGATGTTTTATACATGACATCAAATGGACAGAGTTGTTCAAGGGAAACAATAGAAGCTTGAAATAGGAATGTCACAGAATGTAACAATCACATTCAGACCAAATAGCATTAAATTGACAATAATCACTCAGTTTAACCTTTGTTGATTATACAAAATAGAACGTTGCCATTTAAATCTAAAAACTTTTGGTATATGCCATAAAATGGCAATTTATGAATATGGAAAAGGAACTTGTAATCATTAATCACAATAAGTGAATTTTTGGTTTTTAACCTATAATTTCACTCATTTTATAATAAAAAATGACAGATATGAAAATCCTTATGTGTAGGAAATGGGGGGAAGAGGGATGCACTGATAATTAAAATGCACTAACTTTCATCAATGTTCACATAAAACAAACTTGATGCTTTAAGTAAGTTAGCAACAAACAAAGTGATTAGTTAAATGCTGGCAAACAATAAAATATAACTTCTGATATATCCAGTAAAATGCACTGTATTATAAACATTAGGTATAAATATTATTACCATCTATTTATAATAAGCCATACATTTTAAAAGACTTCATCAATAAAAGTGAATATGTTAAATAACTGTGTGCTATAATCTTTTACTGAGGTTTTATAGATGATACATCCTACTTTACTATGATTGAATTACTTGTCATCTGTCTTTCATGTAAATAATTGCTTATACAATAAGTAGGCATTTATATTGTATTTGAATTCTGTCTAATCTATAATAGTGCTATATCTGTTCAAAATAATATAAATATTGCTTATTCCTATTACAAATATTCTCCATATGATAATTAAATTTATGAAGGTCAGATGTTCTGGATTGTCAAGGGAAGAGTGCTAATCTGATGGACTTAGTTTATCCATCAGATGAGGGATGATTTTCATTCCATGGCTAGTGCAGATCTTAGTTTTGTTAACATTTATTTTAAATTTGTTATTTCACAAAAACATTTTTAGTATGCCTGACCAAAATATTATTTTATTGGTAAACACTCAAAGTATAAAACTGATAATTTCCTTTAAATGCTCAAACATATACTTTATAGTTATCAGAGGAAAATGTTTAATATTCACAATAAAACAAAAAAATACATAGTCTAAATAACCTAAGATGGATTTAACTTTATTATCTTTAAATACCATTGGATTAAACAATCCTAGCAAGAGATCAAATCTACTGAAATAGTTAAAACTGAACAAAGCACAAATTGTCTTCCTTCAAGAAACTCATTTCAAAACAAATAACAATTACAAATGGAATCCTAAGGAATATATGACATTGGTACAATCCACTTATAAGACAAAGACAAAAGGGGTAACAATTTTATGGAAAACAAATGTGATTAACCCAGAAATCATTTATAAGTATGAAGATAAAGAAAGCCTTATGGCATTATTAAATATAACAACAGAATATGGACCCTAGCCAATCTATGCTGGTTCCCAGGCATTAGATCAGGAACTGTTAAAAAACACTTGGATTTCATTTCCAATAATTATAAAGACAACTTAATATTAGGAGGAGATTTTAACTGTGTATTTGATATTTCTGAAACTGCAAATAAAAGACCGCTGGGTACATCTGCTGTATCAAAAGCTTTAAACAAGTGTTTAGAATCATTTCATCTTGTAGATACTTTCAAATTTAAAGAAGATAAATCTTTGTTGTTTTCCCATCAAGATCACAGATTTGGTACCCAAACTAGAATAGATAAAATATTTGCTGTCCATGACTTACACTCTAAAATTATTAATTTCTCAGTCACTCCCTGCTGCCTTTCAGACCACAATTCATTGATACTAAAACTTCAAAATGGGTACAAACCATTAATCTTTAAATCCAGAATTCCAGCATATATAACTAAAATTAAAGAGTTCCAACTCTGGTTATTACTGAATTGCAGTTCATCTTAGATATTAATTACACCACAGAGATAAATAAAACAATGATATGGGACTTATTAAAAATTTACATATATGGTAAAACCCTAATTTGGTATTAAAAAAAAATCAGAGAATGGGATTCTGCATTATTAGATCTACAATCCAAACTTTTGTCAGTAAAAGCTGAAAAAAATCTAAATCATTTGGAGATGAAAAGGAAAGTAGAAGTATTAAACATTA
>NC_056736.1:693255223-693295228 GCF_019279795.1 Protopterus annectens
AAAAAGGGGAAAAAAAGGAAAAAGTGGGATAAAGTAAATTATATAAAGAGGAGGGTATAGAAAGAAGAGCAGTAGGATAAAAGTAAATGATATAAAGAGGAGGGTATAGAAAGAAGAGCAGTAGAATAAAATAAATTATATAAAGAGGGAGGTAGAAAGAAGAGCAGCAGGATAAAGTAAATATATAAAGAGGGAGGGTATAGAAAGAAGAGCAGTAGGATAAAGTAAATTATATAAAGAGGGAGGGTATAGAAAGAAGAGCAGTAGGATAAAGTAAATGATATAAAGAGAGAGGGTATAGAAAGAAGAGCAGTAGGATAAAGTAAATGATATAAAGAGGGAGGGTATAGAAAGAATAGCAGTAGGATAAAGCAAATATATATAAGAGGAGGTTATAGAAAGAAGAGCAGTAGGATAAAGTAAATGATATAAAGAGGGAGGGTATAGAAAGAAGAGCAGTAGGATAAAGTAAATGATATAAAGAGGGGGGTATAGAAAGAAGAGCAATAGGATAAAGTAAATATATAAAGAGGGAGGGTATAGAAAGAAGAGCAGTAGGATAAAGTAAATATATAAAGAGGGAGGGTATAGAAAGAAGAGCAGCAGGATAAAGTAAATATATAAAGAGGGAGGGTATAGAAAGAAGAGCAGTAGGATAAAGTAAATGATATAAAAAGTGGGTATAGAAAGAAGAGCAATAGGATAAAGTAAATGATATAAAGAGGGAGGGTATAGAAAGAAGAGCAGTAGGATAAAGTAAATGATATAAAGAGGGAGGGTATAGAAAGAAGAGCAGCAGGATAAAGTAAATATATAAAGAGGCAGGTATAGAAAGAGGAGCAGTAGGATAAAGTAAATTATATAAAGAGGGAGGGTATAGAAAGAAGAGCAGTAGGATAAAGTAAATGATATAAAGATGGATGGTATAGAAAGGAGAGCAGTAGGATAAAGTAAATTATATAAAGAGGGAGGGTATAGAAAGAAGAGCAGTAGGATAAAGTAAATGATATAAAGAGGGAGGGTATAGAAAGAAGAGCAGTAGGATAAAGTAAATGATATAAAGAGGGGGTATAGAAAGAAGAGCAGTAGGATAAAGTAAATGATATAAAAAGGGAGAGTATAGAAAGAAGAGCAGTATGATAAAGTAAATATATAAAGAGGAGGTATAGAAAAGAGCAGTAGGATTAAGTAAATATATAGAGAGGCGGGTATAGAAAGAAGAGCAGTAGGATAAAATAAATATAAAGAAGTAGGATAAAGTAAATATATAAAGAGGGAGGGAATAGAAAGAAGAGCAGCAGGATAATGTAAATATATAAAGAGGGAGGGTATAGAAAGAAGAGCAGTAGGATAAAGTAAATGATATAAAGAGGGAGGGTAAAGAAAGAAGAGCAGTAGGATAAAGTAAATGATATAAAGAGGGAGGGTAAAGAAAGAAAAGCAGTAGGATAAAGTAAATGATATAAAGTGGGAGGATATAGAAAGGGAGCAGTAGGATAAAGTAAATGATATAAAGAGGGAGGATATAGAAAGAAGAGCAGTAGTATAAAGTAAATTATATAAAGATGGAGGGTATAGAAAGAAGACCAGTAGGATAAAGTAAATGATATAAAGATGGAGGGCATAGAAAGAAGAGCAGCTTGGATAAAGTAAGTTATATAAAGAGGGAGGGTATAGAAAGAAGAGCAGTAGGATAAAGTAAATGAAATAAAGAGGGAGGGTATAGAAAGAAGAACAGTAGGATAAAGTAAATATATAAAGAAGGAGGGTATAGAAAGAAGAGCAGTGAGATAAAGAAAATGATATAAACAGGGATGGTATAGAAAGAAGAGCAGTAGGACAAAAAGTAAAGAGGAATAGACCAGTAGGATAAAGTAAATTATATAAAGAGGGAGGGTATAGAAAGAAGAGCAGTAGTATATAATAAAACTGTAAAGAGAGAGGGTATAGAAAGAAGAGCAGCAGTATAAAGTAAATGTATAAAGAGGGAGGGTATGGAAAGAAGAGCAGCAGGGTGAAGTAAATATATAAAGAGGGAGGGTATAGAAAGAAGAGCAGTACAATAAAGTAAATATATAAAGGGGGAGGGTATAGAAAGAAAGGCAGTAGGATAAAGTAAATTATATAAAGAGGGAGGGTATAGAAAGAGGAGCAGTAGGACAAAGTAAATATATAAAGAGGGAGGGTATAGAAAGAAGAGCAGCAGGATAAAGTAAATATATAAAAAGGGAGGGTATAGAAAGAAGAGCAGTAGTATAAAGTAAATGGTATAAAGAGGGAGGGCATAGAAAGAAGAGCAGTAGGACAAAGTAAATATATAAAGAGGGACGGTATAGAAAGAAGAGCAATAGGATAAAGTAAATATATAAAGAGGAGGGTATAGAAAGAAGAGCAGTAGGATAAAGTAAAACTATAAAGAGAGAGGATATAGAAAGAATAGCAGCAGGATAAAGTAAATATATAAAGAGGGAGGGTATAGAAAAAAGAGCAGCAGATTAAAGTAAATATACAAAGAGAGAGGGTATAGAAAGAAGAGCAGTAGGATAAAGTAAATATATAAAGTGGGAGGGTATAGAAAGAAGAGCAGTAGGATAAAAGTAAATATAAAGAGGGATATAGAAGAAGAGGTAAATAGAAAGAAGAGCAGTAGGAAAATAAATATATAAAGAGGGAGGGTATAGAAAGAAGAGCAGTAGGATAAAGTAAATTATATAAAGAGGGAGGGTATAGAAAGAAGAGCAGTAGGATAAAGTAAATATATAAAGTGGGAGGGTATAGAAAGAAGAGCAGTAGTATAAAGTAAATAATATAAAGTGGGGGGTATAGAAAGAAGAGCAGTAGGATAAAGTAAATATATAAACAGGGAGGGAATAGAAAGAAGAGCAGCAGGATAAAGTAAATATATATAGAGGGAGGGTAAAGAGAGAAGAGCAGTAGGAAAAATAAGTTATATAAAGAGGGAGGGAATAGAAAGAAGAGCAGCAGGATAATGTAAATATATAAAGAGGGAGGGTATAGAAAGAAGAGCAGTAGGATAAAGTAAATTATATAAAGAGGGAGGGTATAGAAAGAAGAGCAGTAGGATAAAGTAAATGATATAAAGAGGGAGGGTATTGAAAGATTAGTAGTAGAATAAAGTAAATCGAATAAATAGGGAGGGTAGAGAAGGAAGAGCAGTAGGATAAAGTAAATGATATAAAGGGGGAGGGTATAGAAAGACGAGCAGTAGGGTAAAGTAAATGATATAAAGAAGGAGGGTATAGAAAGAAGAGCAGTAGGATAATGTAAATGATATAAAGAGGGATGGTATAGAAAGATGAGCAGTAGGGTAAAGTAAATGATATAAAGATGGAGGGTATAGAAAAAAGAGAAGTAGATTAAAGCAAATTATATAAAGAGGGAGGGTATAGAAATAAGAGCAGATTGGATAAAATAAATTATATAAACAGGGAGGGTATAGAAAGAAGAGCAGTAGGATAAAGTAAATTATATAAAGAGGGAGGGTATAGAAAGAAGAGCAGATTGGATAAAGTAAATTATGTAAAGAGGGAGGGTATAGAAAGAAGAGCAGTAGGATAAAGTAAATGATACAAAGAGGGTGGTATAAAAGAAGAGCAATAGAATAAAGTAAATATGTAAAGAGGGAGGGTATAGAAAGAAGAGCAGTAGGATAAAGTAAAACTATAAAGAGAGAGGGTATAGAAAGAATAGCAGCAGGATAAATTAAATATATAAAGAGGGAGGGTATAGAAAAAAGAGCAGCAAATTAAAGTAAATATATAAAGAGGGAGGGTATAGAAAGAAGAGCAGTAGTATAAAGTAAATGATATAAAGTGGGGGTATAGAAAGAAGAGCAGTAGGATAAAGTAAATATATAAAGAGGGACGGTATAGAAAGAAGAGCAGTAGGATAAAGTAAATATATTAAGAGGGAGGGAATAGAAAGAAGAGCAGCAGGATAATGTAAATATATAAAGAGGGAGGGTATAGAAAGAAGAGCAGTAGGATAAAGTAAATTATATAAAGAGGGAGGGTATAGAAAGAAGAGCAGTAGGATAAAGTAAATGATATAAAGAGGGAGGGTATAGAAAGAAGAGCAGTAGGATAAAGTAAATGATATAAAGAAGGAGGGTATAGAAAGAAGAGCAGTAGGATAAAGTAAATGATATAAACAGGGATGGTATAGAAAGAAGAGCACTAGGATAAAGAAAGTTTTATAAAGAGGGAGCGTATAGAAAAAAGAGCAGTAGATTAAAGCAAATTATATAAACAGGGAGGGTATAGAAATAAGAGCAGATTGGATAAAATAAATTATATAAACAGGGAGGGTATAGAAAGAAGAGCAGTAGGATAAAGTAAATTATATAAAGAGGGAGGGTATAGAAAGAAGAGCAGATTGGATAAAGTAAATTATGTAAAGAGGGAGGGTATAGAAAGAAGAGCAGTAGGATAAAGTAAATGATATAAAGAGGGGGTATAGAAAGAAGAGCAATAGGATAAAGTAAATATATAAAGAGGGAGGGTATAGAAAGAAGATAAACTATAAAGAGAGAGGGTATAGAAAGAATAGCAGTAGGATAAAGTAAATATATAAAGAGGGAAGGTATTGAAAGAAGAGCAGCAGGATAAAGTAAATATATAAAGAGGGAAGGTATTGAAAGAAGAGCAGCAGGATAAAGTAAATATATAAAGAGAGAGGGTATAGAAGGAAGAGCAGCAGGATAAAGTAAATATATAAAGAGGGAGGGTATAGAAAGAAGAGCAGTAGTATAAAATAAATGATATAAAGAGGGGGTATAGAAAGAAGAGCAGTAGGATAAAGTAAATATATAAAGAGGGAGGGTATAGAAAGAAGAGCAGCAGGATAAAGTAAATATATATAGAGGGAGGGTATAGAAAGAATAGCAGTAGGAAAAAATAAGTTATATAAAGAGGGATGGCATAGAAAGAAGAGCAGTAGGATAAAGTAAATATATAAAGAGGGAGGGTATAGAAAGAAGGCCAGTATGATAAAGTAAATATCTAAAGAAGGAGGGTATAGAAAGAAGCACAGTAGGATAAAGTTAATTATATAAAGAGGGAGGGTATAGAAAGAAGAGCATTAGGATAAAGTAAATTATATAAAGTGGGAGGGTATCAAAAGAAGAACAGATTGGATAAAGTAAATTATATAAAGATGGAGGGTATAGAAAGAAGAGCAGCAGTATAAGTAAATATATAAAGAGGGAGGGTATAGAAAGAAGATCAGATTGGGTAAAGTAAATATATAAAGTGGGAGAATCTAGAAAGAAGAGCATATTATATAAAGTAAATATATAAAGTGGGAGGGTATAGAAAGAAGAGCAGTAGGATAAAGTAAATTATATAAAGAGGGAGGGTATAGAAAGAAGAGCAGTAGAATAAAGTAAATATATAAAGAGGGAGGGTATAGAATGAAGAGCAGTAGGATAAAGTACATTATATAAAGAGGGATGGTATAGAAAGAAGAGCAGTAGGATAAAGTAAATATATAAAGAGGGAGGGTATAGAAAGAAGAGCAGATTGGATAAAGTAAGATAAGAAAGAGGAAAAAATGTCTTATTGATAAGTCTAGTGGAGAAATGGGAATATGGAAAGGGAGCAGTTAAGTAGGATGGTGACAGGTACATATAGGGTTGTTCTGGAGGTACAAAATAAGGTCATGTTTGAAGTTATGAAGAGAGGTATGAATTCTAATATGGAGGGGAAGGTTATTCCAAATAAGGGAGATGGAGTTTTTTTGAAGTATTTTACCTATGTTAATATTGGGTTTATAGACCTCTAGAAAGAGTTTATCAGAGCTGTGCACGGATCGGGGAGAGGTGTACCAGGAGATCAGGTTGGACAGAGATGGACAGTCAGAGTTAGAGTTAAGAATTTGGAAAGTTTGGATCAACTGACATTTGGTCAGAATGTATGGGAATTATATATATATATATATATATATATATATATATATATATATATATATATATATATATGGGTTCATGTCATTTGATCGACAGTTCATTTGATCGACAGTTCATTTGATCGACAGTTCATTTGGTCGACAGTTCATTTGATCGACAAGCATTTTAGGTGGGGGGCTTCGCCCCCCACACCCCCCCCTAACTATATATATCAACTCCAGGGTCGCACAACATTGGGGAAGGGGGCAAATGAACTGTTGACCAAATGCACTGTCGAACAAATGAACTGTCGATCAAATGACATGAACCCGTTGGGACATATGTTCTATTGTTCAACAAATATTGAAATGTGTTTCTATTAATGTTCCATGTTGAAATACTATCATTGGTGGCCTGTTGCTATCAATATAACCTGCATGCCGTTGTAATGGCCACTGTGGTTCCATATATGCATGTGTTCTGTTTGCTATGCAACTTTTCCAAATCTGTTGTTTTAGGTTAATGGAAATATCTATGCATGCTGTTATAACTAATCCTGAATTGTGTTTGCTATTACTAACGCACATATATTCTAAAACTGGAACACCATAGCACGTTTGGGAAGGCCCGTCCCAGCAGACCCACCTCTCCACCCTCATCTGGCCAAAGTTCTGGCCCCAGCATGTCTGGGACCCACCCTGGGACCTCCTCGTCCACTGGACCTGCACCACCTTCAGGTGGAACTGCCTCAGTGGATGGGGATCTTCCCCCGCCTGGAAGCAGGCACAGACAGGATACTGTCACCCGAAGCCAGGTCTGGGGATTGGTGTGTTGCGAGCTCTGAAATGAGTTTGGTGATCTGCTATGGCAGCTTGAGGGCTGTCTGGTGCAATTAGAGGGTCAGCCTGTTGCTCCCACTCTACCCCCACACAGCCACTTTCAGGGCCATGAAGGTGCAGTGGTGATGGTCATTGGGTGGGGACCTCAGTCCCAGTGTTTCCATTTGGGGGCTCATGGGCTTCATATTTCCAAACACCCCTCCCCGTCCAAGGTGTTTACCCCCCACATGTCATTTACTGTCCCTGTATGCTGTCTTGTCTGTCATGTCTGTCTTCCTACCCAACCTACCTCCCCAAATATGCCTACTATCCTTCCCCAACATCCCACTCTCGCCTTAAAAAAAACAAAGGGCAATCTGTTCCCAAAAAAAAAATTTTGCCCCATACATAGCTGTCCATTTTGTATATGTGTCACTGGACACATGTAATCTGGTCTAAATGACTTCACAGCACATTATTGTTCCCTCTCCCCTCTCTCAGGGGTTTGAGTGTCCAAATCTACATTCAAATTCACTATACAATCACAGCTGTTGTGTAGAAGAAATAGACAGCTATGGACCTTCCCTACACCCATTCTGCACATTCATAGCTACTTTCCCTATTGTCTTTCCCTCTGTGTGCCCACTTTTTCACCACTTTCCCATCACCCCTTTTTTCTTTTCTTTTAAAAAAATTAGCATGGGGAAAGTGGGCGTAAGCTTTTTTAAGCAGGATTAAGCCTGTTTGCACAATACTAAGCAAGGTCTAGAGAGATTAAGCACTTTTTAAGGCTAATTGTCTGTAAGCGTATTTAACTAGAAGTTAACATTTCTTACCGGCATGCAAACCCACTTACAACTGCTCACTCTGTATCCAATAGCCCTTGGTCTGGCCAGCAACAAGATAATCAGCCCTTGCATGTCTCAAACCCAGGATCCTGCACACCATAGCCACAGAAATTTACCACTAAGCCATCTAAGATGCAGATATGTCTGATGTTTTCTGAAACATATCATGCAACGCAGTCATTGGACAGTAGAGAAATTGTATTTATATATGGGTTCATGTCATTTGATCGACAGTTCATTTGATCGACAGTGCATTTGGTCGACAGTTCATTTGATCGACAAGCATTTGCCCCCTTCCCCAATGTTGTGCGACCCTGGAGTTGATATATATAGTTAGGGGGGGTGTGGGGGGCACAGCCCCTCACCTAAAATGCTTGTCAATCAAATGAACTGTCGACCAAATGAACTGTCGATCAAATGAACTGTCGATCAAATGACATGAACCCGTCCCAACAGTAGGTTTGGTGTAAAACATACCCATTGATTTATGTGGTTAGATTATTGTTGCAGATATGGTGGGGGGGATGTCAATTAACAACTTGTATATCCTTGCAGTACTCACAACTTTAATGATCATTGCTTTAATCATTACTGTACAGGTATTATTACAATACCCTATGGCCTTGGTTTGGGCAGTGGTATGTTTGTACAAAGTGTGTACTTCAGCTGTCTTATAGCTACATTCTACTTCTCTTACCTGGTAGACCTGGTGGGGGCAATGTTTGTTAACACCACCTGACTGTTTCTACACATATTCCCATATTCCTAGTTAAAATTATACACATACCTCTCAACCTCTTCATTGAAAACATCTGGACAAAGCTTGACAAAATGGAGACACAAATAGGGACATATTTTAAATATTGCTCTTATAAACTTTTAGGAAGCAGCTAGAGTAACAGGATTTGTTTTAATATACATTTTTTTCTGAAGGATTTGAAGTCTGAAACTCAAATGTATGTCATTATTTAGTGACTACAATCCTGAGATCATCCCAGTGATTTGCCAGGAAAAAAAGAGTAACGGGCCAAAAATATGAGCACAAAATCTGGACATTCTGCAAATATCTGTACAGTTGAAAGGTATGATTATGCATACAGCTTATTACCACTCCCGGGATTCAAACCATGGCTGTGTCTGCTAAAAATGTAACAATTTGTATTTCATCAGAGTGAGCTATGTAGAAACTGCTGTTTTTTTTCAGTGTTTTCTGTTTAATTCTTTCTTGGTTGTACAATCTGATCTTGTAATTACAACATTCTTATACAGATATTCCTAGACATATTTTTATGTAGCACAGTGTGAAAAACAGTGGTTGACATAACAGTACTATCTGAATATCAGATCTTGGTGAATGCAACATGTGAGGCCATATAATACCAGAGTAAAAATAGCCAGTCCAGTATTTAGAACTTTATTGCCAGGCAGTTACACTTTATTTAAATATGACTTATATGGGACTATTACTGTCATATTGTCTGGTTTATTCAATGGAAACCATACACATTTTTATACTGCCAGGCGACATTTTACTCCTTTATATTTATTTGGTATGACTACTACAAGCAGGATTGTTACTCACCAGCCTCGCAACGCAGCCTTTGCAACCTCCTGGCATGAGCTTCCTGGTTCATAGCCCACTCATCTGGAGCTGTGTCAAAGGACAAAACTTTAAAGACCAATGCACGTAAGGTTCAGTTAAGGCACTTTAATTTACTTGCAGCAAGTAGACAAAAACATGCAAATACAAGGATTTGTCTAACTACTAACAGGAAGTATGTTCATTCTTATACTATTTTACAAGACATGGCCTTCTAAGCTGACATAATCAAACACAACGTTCAGTATTGTTCTACAGCAGATGTTACTCAGATTTTCTGCTGACATGACTAGATTTGTGAGAAACTTTTTAGAAAAAACAACCTGGCCTTGGTGACTTTTAATCCATTTACAAGTGTCTATTGTACAGTGTTACATTTTAAGGTACTCTTCTAGTACAGATACAAGCAAATGCTGATTGCAGTTCATATTTTCAAGCAGGCTTTGTACTAATTATCTATAACTTCTACAGCTGTGTATTTTTTCATAGCACAGCGGAACTTTTTGTCTAAGTTTCATACAAGTAGTATTGTTCT
Source organism: Protopterus annectens (assembly GCF_019279795.1). Lineage (NCBI taxonomy): Eukaryota > Metazoa > Chordata > Ceratodontiformes > Protopteridae > Protopterus > Protopterus annectens. The sequence goes on from NC_056736.1 coordinate 693,264,930, forward strand.
ATTCATTATTTTCCTAACACAAGCAGAAATCACCTGCTTCTCAGTAAATTTCCAAGGCACAAGCAAGAGTTTAGCTAACAGTACAAGGTCAGAGAGCAACTGCAGTTTGTACAGATTTATGCAGTTTGAAATAGAATAAATATGTTAACCCTTTTCAAGCACTAAATGCACTAAGCATATTGCTAATACACACATTAATACATATTTTTCTAACAAGCTGTAATGAAAATAGAGAAACATTTATGAATACCTATCCATCACATACACAGGCTGGACTTTGGTAAACAGTTATTGTTATGAATACTTACACACTGATGGGACATCTCCCCTCTGTCTGTATTCTTGGTCCCACCTCCAAGAGCTACTTCTTCCTCCATTTCAAGTTGGCATAGTGGTGCTGGACCTGCTCACCAGTCTGACGGATACCAGTGGAACTGGTGAGATCACGGGTGAGACTTTTCCAGGCTTCCCCTTTATACTGGGGGCCCTGGTACTGGTCCTGCAGCAGTCTCATGTGATGTTTTTTTACCAGGAGTCCTACCATGACCTTGGATTCCTGTATGCCCCAGCGCTGCACCCAAAAGCAGATGCCCTCTCCAACACCTGCCATACTGCCTACAGTGGAGAGCTACAACCAGTTATGAGCTTTATTCCCACCTGTGGGGTTTAAATATGGCCAATTTCCTGTCCTTTGCCATGATTAGATGGTTTTTGAAAATGCTGAGCTAAGCTAAGCTATGGGCAAACCTGCTTAGCTAAGGTTGGCAGTGCTTAAAGGGGCAGGTTCAGCATTCCTTACCAATGGGCAAATCCACTTAGATGGGCTATTCATTGCTTACTATTCATATGTACACAATGCTTACACCTGATCAGCATAGATGTGCAATGCTTAGCATTGCTTATGTTTTATTATATTGGTCTACCACCTGTACAGGATTGATTCATCATTCATTACATAATATAGATTTATTTACCTTCCCTGACATCCTCCAATGTGCTGTAATTAATTTATTCTTGTGTGAATATACTGTATGGGGCACTTGTGTTTATATGGGGGTTTCACTACTTTATTACACTGACACCTCACATCTGGGCCTAATACCCTACTCTGGTTGAGAAAACTAAGTTACTTCTTATATAAATATACAAAAAATTAAAATTGTAATCTGTACACATGCAAAATGGAAATGGCTTTGGTGAAGCTTGAACCATGAATGACTACATGCAAGGCATGCACTCTAACTGCTACACTATTGCACTTATGCTTATGCTGGATGTCGACTGTTTTTAACTTATCCTGCTGTTTCAGCTGGGCTAAGTGTAGCTAAGCAACAGGCACACTCATGCAGCTACGCTTAAACTTTATTGCATATGTAAAAAAAATAATTATTTGTTGTGTTTTTTAATTTGTACCTATCAAAATATCCATGCTAATGCTGAACTTGTTATTCTATCAACTTTCTGGCTTTGTAGGGATGATTGTCCCTTATGGTTTTGTCCAGATTCCTTACTCGGGTCTATATTAGAACACCGAACATTCAAAATGTCGAGTGTTCTAATATCGAACCCTAGCAATCGAAGAAAAAAAAACATCGAACATTCGGAACAGCGAATTTGTTCTTAGGGAAAAGATTCGCTGTTTCAAAACACATACACACAACACAAGCACACCAAACAAACATCAATCCACACACATACACGTAAACTCTAACGCCTAACCCTACACTAAACTATACAAACACCACTAACTATCCACTTACCTTAACCCAAACCCTAACCCTAAGATCCGTCACTATCGCACAGTCACCTCACCTGCACCCTAACCCTAACTGACCAAACCCACCCTAACCCACATGTCCACACAATTGCACACTTACCTGAACCCGACCCATAACTTTCCACCAGAGTGCTGAAAATACCGAAGCAACAGAAATGGACAACCAAATTCTTTCCCTAGGAAAGAATTTTGTTTCTTGTTAATTCGATATTTTCAGCATTCTCTGAAAACGAGTCGATATTAGAACACCCAACATTTCAAATGTTTGGTGTTCTAATAAAGACCCCCTTACTCTGACGGGTTGGGATGTGTGTGCTATGTGCTTATGTTAAACCTGTTATTCTATCAAATTTCTGCCTTGGTAGGGATGATTGTCCCTTATGGCTTTGTCCAGATTTCTTACACTGATGGGCTGGGGGTGTTACGAGTGTTGTCACTCATTTTAAATTGCTGAACAGCAATTCTGGAGTGCAGGGGGCATGTGTATTGTGAGAGCTCTGCTCTCAGACAGACACCCTGCACTTGTACACAGAATCATGTCTGTTTTACAGCATGGCAGTGCACCTTCATACATATGCATGGCGTGCTGCCGTGCTGCACAGGAACAGTACCTGCTGTGCAGGAATAACTTATTCACGCATGGCTGTTTGCTGAATCCGGAGGCTCCTCTTCCTTCATCCAACATACGGTTACTGAAATAATATCAGGTAAAGGAACTAAACATCCACCAACAGTCTGCATTAGACTGGATTGTCATCATCACATCTAACAAAATGAACTTCCTGCCTCCCTGACACTATCAGTGACCACCTGCTGACCTTTTCCATGAGACAATCTAATCATGCACATAAACATATAATCAATAATAGTGTACATATAATCTCCTCCTTCAATAATGGCACCTTCATTAGCTACCTCAACATATACAACTGAGATATTTTAAAATACTTACCCCTAGATTACTCTGTAACTCACTTTAACAACACATTCTTTAACATACTAAACAAACTAGCTCCCATCAGATCAAAACAAATCAAATCCAGCCCTGGCCAGGGCTCACAAGAGAATCCGGGCAACTCATGCTAAACAGAGATAAATATGTATGAAGATGCACACACACACATATATATATATATATATATATGTTGAAAAATAAATAATATATGTAGAGATATACATATAAAATATATACATATATACATATAAATATATATATATAAAAAGAATAAATGCATACATAAATAAATTTATATTTTCTCTCCTTCAACATTAGTATGATTGCATGGTTAAGATTATAGAACTAGGAATCCTCACTGTTTTGACTATATTCTATTGTATTTGCTTCTATACTATTACTAAGCTAGTTTAGCTCTCTTACATGCCTATAATACTATATCCTATTGTGCTTTTTTTTTTTGATGTACCTTGTTATGTTATGTTTGTACTAGTACATAGTGGAGCTTTTCTCCTCGGGCCTCTGCTGAAAATGGACATATATCCAGCCAGACCAGCCCGGTCAACAAATGTAAAATAAATAATAAATAAATATATATACGGGTTCCATTCACTAGATCGAATTTTCACTAATTCGAAATAGTGCATGGAATGCTAACTGCAATGAAAGTACACAATCAAATGTGCACTTACGCAAAGTTCAGTACAACAAACGGGTGTTGTACTGAACTTCTGTGCAGTACTCATGGACCTTAGGGTTAGGGCACTGGTCATAGTAAGTGGATAGCCTGCAGGGCTATCCCCTTACCATGACCCGTGCCCTAACCCTAAGGTCCATGATGACTGCAGCAATGTCCTCCACTATGGTGTGATAGTCATGAACCTTAGGGTTAGGGGATAGGTTAGGGTAAGGGGATTGCTTTTCTAACTATTCCCTTACCCTAACCCGTGCCCTAACCCTAAGGTCCATGACTATCACACCATAGTGGAGGACATAGCTTGTTTTTTATGTCCTCCACTGTGCTGCAGTGTTTTCAGTGAAGTGCACTTACACAAAAGTTCATTTTTGTTAAAGTGAACTTTCGCAGAAGTGAGGCTTCCTATTACAAGTTCGAAGTAGTGAACTTTTTCATTCTTGTAATAGGAATCCATATATACATATGGATATATATATATATATATATATATATATATATATATATATATATATATATATGGGTCTACTGCTTTTCATCGAATACTACGTATTCGAAAAAGAGCAGTAGACCGCTCAGTTACGTGAAAGTGCACTTATTCGTAAGTGTACTTTCGCGAACTCAGCTTCTATGAACGGATCGTACCACAGTGGAGGACAGTAGGAAAACATGCTATGTCCACCACTGTGGTGCGGTAGTTACAGACCTTAGGGTTAGGGCACCGGTCATGGTGCCCTAACCCTAAGGTCCGTGACTACCGCACCACAGTCGAGGACAGGCTATCCTCCACTGTGGTGTGGTAGTCACGGGCCTTAAGGTTAGGGCGCGGGTCATGGTAAGGGGATAGCCCTACTAGCTATCCTCTTACCATGACCCACGCCATAACCCTAATGCCCATAACTATTGCACTAAAATCAGTAGTAGCCTGTTTGCTGATGCGGGTTTCGTGAAAGTGCACTTTCGATTAAGTGCACTTGCACATAACCCAGGGTCTTCTGTGTGAGTTCGAAGAAGTGTATTTTCCAACTTATACAGTAGACCCATATATATATATATATATATATATATATATATATATATATATATATATATATATACATACATATATATATATATATATATATATATATATATATATATATATATATATACACATATATATATATATATATATAGATATATATATACACCCGCGCACACACACACACACACACACACACACACACACACACACACACACACACACACACACACACACATAGATATATATATATATATACATATACAGATATATATATATAGATATATATATATATATATATATATATATATATATATATATACATATATATGTTGGAGCCGTACCTCAGATCCATACTCCAAACCTTTTACTGCAACAAATCTGTCCAAAGGCTGTCAAAATGGGGGTCAATAGGCCCAAACTAGGGACCTCTTTTAAATATTGCCCTTATCCTTCTCTCTCCAGCAGCAATTATTCTGCCTTGCAACAAAATAATGAGCGCTGCCAAGTCTTGAAGTGATGGCCTTGTAAACTGCAGACAAAGTAATGCACCACTATACAATGTGAGCTCCAGAAAACAGCAATGAGTTTTCAAACATATCAGTTAGTAGTCATTCAACAGTAGGGAAAGGATTCTGCAGAATCAGTCAGGCTTTCTATATATACAGGTATATATGTATGAAGATGCATATATGGGAACAATTCTATGTAACATATATATATATATATATATATATATATATATATATATATATATATATATATATATATGGTTTACTATCAAATGCTCAAAACTTACAACCGCAAATGGTGGTCTCCGCTACTCCTATCCCGGACTCATAAATATTAAGTAGGTCCTAAGGCCGACGCAACAAGATCGACAATGTTCTGTCAATATTAATGTTGGCAGCTGCCATAGCCAATCATGCTTCATGTCCCTGTCTTGGGTACATCCTTCTTAAATGGAAGTACACATGAATGTCAACATTCCGACTTGAATTTTGACATTTTGATTGTAAACCATATATATATATATATATATATATATATTTATATATATCGAGAGAGAGAGAGAGAGAGAAAGAGAGATGTACATCTAAAATATATCAACATATATGCATACACATATATAGAAAAGCAAATACATAAATAAATATATATATATATATATATATATATATATATATATATATATATATATATATATATATATATATATATATATATATATATATATATATATATATATATATATATATATATATATATATATATATGGGTCTACTTCTATTCACTGACATCCCATTTCACTGAAACCCATTTTGCTGACAGCCTCATTTCATAGACAAAAGTAATCAGGGCAAAAACCTGGGATTTGCCCCCCCTCCCCACTGTTGTGCGACTGTGGAGTTGTAATATATAGTTGGGGGGTGTGGGGGGCACAGCCCCCCACATTGGGGGGGTGGGGGTGAAACCCCCACCTTGAAAGTTTGTCAATGAAATGAGCTGTCAGCGAAATGGGTTTCAGTGAAATGGGATGTCAGCGAATAGAAGTAGACCCATATATATATATATATATATATATATATATATATATATATATATAGATATATATATATATATATATATACATAAATATACATAAATATATAACAGCTACAAGCACATGCAATCTGGGAGTCATGCTGCTGAACGCTAAAAGTCTAAATCTCAAAATGCACTCTCTCGAAGCACTCCTTAAAATGGAGAATATTGACATTTGTGCTATAACAAAGACCTGGTTAAAGGCAGCAGAAAGCACCCCTGCACTACCAGCCTTTAACTCATTCCACACCTTTTGGCCCCAGAACTTGGACTGAAGCTCCAAAGGTGGTGGTATTTCCATATTCATAAAGGATGCGCACACTTCCAAACTGGTTGCCCAACATAATGCATCACAGTTACTGCAGGTGTAGCTAACACTAGGTAATACAGTGATTCGGGTCGTAGTGTGCTATAGGTCCCCAACCATGTCTCAAGACTCACACTCCATTTTCCTAATCACACTGGAGAATGTTAGTGTCCAACCTAATACCCTCATACTGGTTGACTTCAACTACCCCACCATTAACTGGGAAAGCTATTCATGTACCAATGCACTTGCCCAATGTTTCCTGGATTTCATTAATTCCAATGACCTGGACCAGCTCATTCCTACACCCACACAGTTAGCAACATCATTGACCTGGTCATTATCAACATGGGTGACTGTTGCTGTACACCAATAGTCAACTTCTCCCTTGTTAGATCTGACCACAAAGTAATCACCTTGGAAATCCACGTCCCTCCAACCCCCTGCAAAGGTAGCCACCACAAAAAGCCTTTCCAAAGCTAACTTTGGCCTCCTAAAAACAGAGGTGGCTAACCTCACGGCAGCCATGCAAATGGAAATTAGTTGCATGACTGCTGAAACAAACAGAAATGCACTATGAACACGTACACAAATGCATGGATTCCGCCATACCCAATAGAACCAAGATGCTCTCCTCCAAAAAAGGAAGCCAATCTGGTGGTCCCCTGCCATAAAGAAACTCTACAACAGAAGGAGGATTCTGATATGGAATAAGGTGAAATCCCAAGACTGGAAAAAAAACCCTTAGCCTCAACAAAAAGTAGAGATTCCTCATCAAGTACTCTAAAGCTAGCTGTGAAAACAGAATTGCAGAACATAGTAAAAACAATCACAAGGCCTCCTATAGTTATGTAAAGACTCTCCATGGCAATACCAATATTTGCTCTGAGCTACCGCACAATGGTACCTCCTATACTGAGTCAACATATATTGTCAATATACTGGCCAACAGATTCAGTGCCAACTTTACTCCCCCCCAAAGAACCAATCACAATACCAGTACACTGCCAGGCACCCAGTATTACTGCTGCCCAGATTAAAACACCACTGTCCAAGGCCAAGAATACAGCTTCTATGGGATCTGACAATATCACTGGCTGTGTTCTATTTGAACTACAGAGTGAACTGGCACCTCACCTTTGTGACCAGTTCAATCACAGCCTCACCTCAGGCTTTGTCCCCACTGAATTGTGCACCGCTACAGTCATCCCTCTCCAAAAAAGAGGAGTGACTACAGACACTGGGAACTATCGCTCCATTAGCCTGACAAGTCTGTTATGCAATGCTATGGAATGCATCATCATTGACCTAATAAACAAGGATATGGGCATCTCCAGACTCAAGATCCCACACAGTTTGGTTTTGTGAAGGATAGGTTATGCCTGCTCAATCAACTTGGTTGATTTCTTTGAGTCATTCACCAGAGCTTTGGATGAAGGCAAGGTGATTCATACAGCCTACCTTGATCTGGCCAAGGCCTTTGATAACATTCCCCACTCAGGAATCATGCAAAAACTCACTAAGCTAGGCATCATCCCCTAAATCACGTGGGTTGCAAACTGGCTCACAGATAGAACTCACAGTGTGAAAGTAGCTGACTGCAAGTCAGACTGACAACCAGTCACAAGTGGAGTCCCATAGAGTTTGGTCCTGGGTCCTCTCCTGTTTGGTATCTACTTCTCTGAACTTCATGCCAACATGAAGGCACTCTGGCTGACAAAGTTCACAGACAATTGCAAGTTGGGAGCTATTATTAACTACCCAAGTGATGTTGGCATCCAGCAGAAAGGCCTCACTGAGACCAACGACTGATCTCAGAGCCATGGCCTTAAGGTCAGTGTCAAAAAATGTGTTGTCATCCCCTTTGGGAAAAACTGTGTTCCCATGAATTACCACATTGATGGTAGTCCCCTGAACACAGAAGGCGTTACAAGATTTCTGGGAACACAGGTTGACAGCAACCTCTCTTTGAACTACCACATTGCCACTGTGGTCAGAAAGTCCTTCTATGTCGCACATTTCATTACTAACGCTTTTGCATCCAGGAAGAAAGAGGTCATAGTCCCCCTGTACTCTTCTTGACAGAGTAACACAGTTTGTTTCAGCATACATATTCTGATGGAGGTGATGTCTAAAAATGAAATGTATGTCATCATTTACTGACAAAAATCATCATATCATCACAGTAATTTACCAGAGAAATGAGAATAATCTGTAAAACAGACCAGAAATATAAGCAATAAACCTGGACACCCTGAAACAATCCAGCCAGTTGATAAGTATGCTCAGAACCCCTTACTGCAATAAATCTGGACAAAGGCTGACAAAATGGTGGGTGGAAGCCATAAAAATGGGGATGTATCTGAAATACTGGTGTAGATAAGCTGACACAGTTGCTGCAGTGTCACCATCCTGTCTGCTTTAACATATTTAGTGAAATAGGACAAGTAATTAAAATAGCAAATCTGCTATGGGTAATTACACATGTATTTGCAAATATATCAGACACTACAGGGATGTAACAGCACTGAAAAACAGACACCAGTATGAAAGTGCATACCCACAACCAATATCACCACAGTCACAGTCACATACCAGTAAGTCAAGTGAACAGTAGAGTATACGGACTGTGTGAAGAAATACATCATAGTATGACAAACACAGAACAGCCCTACATATACTGGCCCAATTTTCCGTGTAGTCTGAATCCTGGCCATGGTACAGGACATGTTTCAGTCTGCCCCTACAAACACACAGCCAATGGACCAGCAGAAACTGGAGCAGCATGCACAGTCAGATAAAAAAAGGAGCCATAACACTTACATCTACCCCCTCCATACACAGCCAAAATAACACTTATACATGACATGTGTACATAATCCTGACAGTCTGTTAACAATGGACAGACATACACAGAACTCTCAAATGTACAGTTCACCTCAGAATGTACAGGCTCAGGACTCATATCTATGGCCTCTTCCCTGACATGCCTGTGGGTCTACTATACCACTGGGATGGTAGCAAGAATGAAAGCAAGAAATAATGATACTAAAATACATCTGATCCTCATAGTGCATGACATCTGGACAAAGCCTGACAGCATTTGGGGACAGAGGGACAAACACAGGGGTAGATTGGACATATTGCTGTCATAAATTGAGACAGTTGCTGATGTCACTGGGTTTGTTGTAACATATCCTTTATGAGGAATATGAAGTCAGTAATACCAATGGATGTGAGTGGGCGGCCACGGTGGTGCAGTGGTTAGCGTTGCCGCCTCACAGCAAGAGGTTCTCCAGTTTGATTCTTGGCTGGGGTGCCTTCTGTGTGGAGTCTGCATGTCCTCCCTGTGGTCGCGTGGGTTTCCTTCGGGTGCTCCGGTTTCCTCCCACATCCCAAAGACATGCAGTAGGTGGATTGGACACTCCAAATTGGCCCTAGGTGTGAGTGTGTGCATGTGTGGGCCTTCTGTGGAAGGTTGGGCACCGGGCTAGCAACTCGACACTGTAAAACTCCACTGCCAATCATGAGCGGACAGATGATCCGCTGTGGTGACCCTTAACTGGGAAAAGCCGAAAGAAGAAGAAGAAGAAGAAAATACCAATGGATGTGAGTATATACTGACTGCATTACCCAGAGTCCCCAACTAATTTTCCAAGGGCAACAACTGTCTGGGGAACAGACAAAATCTAAAAGACAAACGTGGCCAGTCTTTGGACAACATGCCAGTGGAGAGGTATGTCAGAGACTTATCACTGTCAGACATGAAGTCACTCAATAAATGCATGTCCACACAAACCCTGTCAATCTATCAACCCACCATGTGTATAACAGTACTGATGACATAGAATCTGTTCACAATTCTGGGGATATGTCCCCCATGTTGTTGGGCTGTCTCCTAATGTCCTGTCCTGTGAAGTATTCCCACCTACTGTCTCTGAATCTGTGGCCAGCCACCTCTGTAATGTCCCTCACACAGACAAGTAAAAGAGGCAAGGCCCAGTTATGGAATGTCCAATATGTCGGAACTAGCAGCAGTGTCCAGGCCCACAGCACAATACTATGTGGGCACCTACATAGCTGTATGGCCTTAGCAATACCTAACGTCTGCATATCTGCACAGAGGACAGACAGAAAGAAGATAGCAAACAGGTAATTTACTAGGATGAATGTTTTGAAAGATAGAAGTCTGAAACTGAAATTTATGCCATTACTACATGACAGCAGTTTTCAATGACATGGCCAAGAAACATTGTACTCTACAGTTAATATAAAAATATCATATTAATATCCAATAGGAGATACACAAAACATACAGCTCAAACACCAAGAACAAGATAGTGTAGTAATCAGAGTCCCAGCTTTACATGCAGGGGTGCATGGCTCAAGTACTAGTATCTGCAATCTACTTTTACATGGAAAAGTACTGTGAAAAGTTAATAATACAATATGTGTTAAATTATTTTTGTCAACCAGTGCACTGTAGCTGGTGTAACATGAAAGTGTGAGTGCATATAACATGTTATTTATTCATTTATTTATTTATTTATTTATTTATTTTGAATTTGTTGACCGGGAGAGTCCACTAGGTCAGAGCAACCCATTTTCAGTGGAGGTCTGGAGAGAAAAGCTCCACAAGCAATTACATTCATGGCAATAGAGATTACATAATTTTTGAAAATATATAGTATTAAAAATATATATAATAAGCAAGAGGCTTTCATGCATAGCATTCATTACAGAAGATATAGAGTTACATATTAGATAGGAAAATATATGAAATTTCAGACATTTGAGCAAATCTGGCAAAGATAGAACATATTAGATAGGAATTTCTTTGTCAAGTTTCAGTTAGAAATATTTAAACCTTCCTAGTAAAGATAGTACAGAGGTTGCTTATTGATTAGAAAGTTCATTTAAAGCATTTGAGCAGTCTTAATGCATATAAAATACAATTGAAATAGACGTGGTACTTCCCATGTATATAAAAAAATGTGATACTTACCCATGTATACCCAAGTGTCCCATACAGTATAGTCACACCCTTGCTAGTGTAATGACAGCACATAGAAGCATGTTATATACAGAAAATTAAATACACTTATTAAATTATAGCATTACTCTGCTATTTTATAAGACTGGAATGTGAGCAATGGTTATCAGGGCTGAGCTATGCTTAGCAGGTTTGAGCATTGCTTAAATGAATGCTAAGCAAATTTGCACACTGGTAAGTGTCTCTAAGCGAAGCCTACATGGTGTAAACGTGTATTCGTTTAACCGTGTATTATCTTCGCTTACTGTCATGCAAACCTGCACAAACCCGCTTAAAGCTGCTCAAAACTGCCTTAATCACTCTGTATCCAACAGCCCTTGTTCTGCCTAACAACAAAATAAACAGCCCTTGAAACCAGGACCCTGCACACGATAGTCACAGCAATCTACCACTATGCCATCTGACCTGTAGGGCTTTTGGATGTTTTCTCAAATATACCATGCATTACAGCCAGTTTGCAATAGGGAAGAGACACTGTGCAATCAGGAAGGATTGGTATCTACAAATATATATATAGATATAGATATATATATATATATATATATATATATATATATATATATATATATACATATATATATATATATATATATATATATATATATATATATATATATATGTATATATAAAGAAACATATACATATAGAGAGAGATAAATATGTACGGAGATGCATATAGGTTCATAGGTTCATAGGTAGGTACTAGGCTATCTGCCCAAAGGCATTTATAAGCCTAGGCGGAATGTGTTGGCTTTCACCACCCCCTTAGATTAGTTCCCTGTGCCTCTGCCCAGCAGAGCCATTGAAGTGATCCCTGGGGTAAACTTTCTGTTTCCCATCCACTCGTCAAGGTTTCTCTTGAAGAGGGTTAGCAAGGAGCTCTGCCTAATGTAGACTGGAATCTTGTTCCAGAGCATGGGAAGTCTCTGGGACAGGAATCTATCCCTCCAGCACGTTCTATTTATTGTTGTGGTGAGGTTTAGATCCCTGGAGCGTGTGGCTCAAGGGGATATGGTTTTCTTTAGGTGGAGCATGTCCATCAATTCTGGGTTGGACATGGCCTTGTATGTCAGGCAGAGATCACCTCTGAGTAGACGGTATGCAACCAAGTTCAGCTGGAGTTTCTTCAGTCGAGCTGCATAGGGCATCTGCTTGAGGCCAGTGATCCTCTTGGTGAGGAACTTCTGTGGTCCTTCCAGTTGTTGCAGTTGTCTTGTAAGGTACATCCCAAATGGGGCATTGTACTCTATGATGGGTCTGATGAGTGATGCACAGAGGGGCCCAATAACCTCTTTTGATCTGGATTTAAACCCTTTTGTGATTAGGTGGGCCACATAGAAGGATTTTCTAACCACTTAAGAGCTTTACTCTGTCGCATATCGCCTACTCAGAGGTGATCGCATATTGCCTACTCAGAGGTGATCTCTGCCTAACATACAAAGCTATGTCAAACCCAGATATGTTGGACATGCTCCACTTAAAGAAATCCCAATCCCTACAAGCTGCACACTCTAGGGACCTAAACCTTGTCACCACATTAAACAGAACATGCCGGAGGGATGGATTCCTGTGCAAGAGACTTTCCATACTCTGGAATAAACTACCTATCTATATCAAACAAAGCTCCTCATTAGCACTCTTCAAGAAAAATCTTGATGATTGGATGGGAAATAGGAAATTCACCTCAAGGATCACCTCTGTGGCTCTGCTCGACAGTGGCGCAGGAAAATAATTTTCTTGGGTGGCAAAAACCAGGGTACCTTTTTGGCTGGGCTTGTATAGGCCCCAGGGCCGATAGCCTAGTACCTACCTATGAACCTATGAACCTATGAACTTTGGCAATGTGATTATCAAAGGAGAGGTTACCATCTACTTGGGTCCCCAGATCCCTTATTACGTCTTCCGTATTTAGGGGGCTACCACCTATGTGGTAGTTTGTGGGTACTTTGTTTTTTACAAAGTGGATGACTATGTACTTTTTGGCATTTAGCTTGAGACCATGGTTTTGACACCAGGTATCTGTCTCAGTGAGACCCTTTTGGAGGATATCTGTGTCAGCTGGAGACTCAATTATAGCCCCTAGTTTGCAGTCGTCTGCGAACTTGGTGAGCCATAGTCCTCCTGTGCTTGCCTGTACCTCTGAGAAGTATATGCCAAACAGGAGTGTTCCTAGGACTGAGCTCTGGGGAATGCCACTTGTAACCGGTTTAGAGTCATACCTAGCTCCTGCAACTCTTACCATGTGGGTTCTGTCTGTGAGCCAGTTGGCAACCTATCTCGTGATGTAGGGGTTTATGTTCAGGATGGTGAGCTTGTCTATAATACCTGAGTGGGGAATGGTGTTGAAGGCCTTTGCAAGGTCTAGGTAGGCTATGTGGACCACCTTTCCCTTGTCTATAGCCTTGGTAACTGTCTCAAAGAAGTCCACCAGGTTTAGGAGGCATTATCTGCCCTTAACAAAGCTGAACTGGGTTGAGTCCAGTGTTTGGAGGTTTCCAATGTCTCTGTTAATGAGATCCATGATGATGCACTCCATAGCTTTGCAGACCAAGCTAGTCAAGATTATAGGGCGATAGTTTCCAGGGTCCGTTGTGGTTCCACCTTTGTGGAGCAGAATAACTGTTGCTGTGCGCTACTCTGTGGGCACGTAGCCTGTAGAGAGGCTGAGTTTAAACAGTGTGTTTAGGTGAGGGGTTAGTTCATCTTTGAGATCATGTAGGACACAGCCTGGGACACTGTCCAGTCCCATTGATGCTGTGTTTTTGGCTTTGGAGAGGGCTGTTTTAACCTGAGTGTCTGTGATTTCAGGGGCACTACATTCTTCTGGTATAGTTATGGGCCCTTTTGGGGGTGAGATGGGGTGAAGTTTGCACTGAACATGTCTGCCAGAATGTTGGCTATATTGGTCAGTTCAGTGTATTTTGTGTCATTCTGCACTAATTCTGAGTAGATCTGAGAATTGCCACTTAGATTCTTGATATAACTAAAGAATGCCTTGTGGTTATCTTTGGAGTCCATGGCAATTTTTCTTTCGAAGCTAGCCTTGGATGATTTTATGTGGGAACGTAGTTTCTTGCTGATTCTGATCAGGGATGTCTTCCCTTCTTGGGATTTTACTCTTTTCTGTACTAGTTTCCTCCTTCTATTGTATAGCTTGTTTATAGCAGGGGTCCACCAGACTGGTTTCCTGTTCTTGGATGAGTGAGTCTTGGTTTTGTTTGGGATAGCACGATCCATGTATTCTTGTAAGTGCCCATAGAGTGCTATAGTAAAGGATTTTGCAGCTTGGACAGTGTTATCCTTTAGCATGGGGGCTTTGAAACTTCCCACCTTGGTCTTAAGTAACGTGAAGTTTGGTTTTGAAAAGTTTTTCACAGTGGTTTCTTTGACCGGGGGTGGTGGCAGAATGTGGATATCCAGAGTAATTAGTTTATGGTCAGATCTAATCAGCAAGGGGTTGACCTCTGGTGTGGAACACTGGTCGCGCATGTTGGTGATGATCAGGTCCAATATGTTGTCACCTCTGGTGGGGGTGTTAACCAGTTGATCCAGGGCATTTGAGTTTATACATTCTAGGAAATGTTGGGCCAGGGAGTTCGTACTTGAGTAGTTCTCCCAGTTAATGTTTGGATAATTGAAATCACCCAATATCAGGGTGTTTGGTAGGACCTTTATGTTTCCCAGTGTTTCCAGGAATGCGGAGTGGGGGTCCTGGGACATGGTGGGTGATCTGTAGCAAGCTATAATTTGAATAGCAGTTTTGCCCATTGTTAGTTGCACGTGGATGATCTCTGAAGCCTCATGCTGTGCCACTAACCTGGAGGTGTGGGTATCCTTGATGAATATGGATACTTCCCCGCATTTTTATATTTCGGTCCGGGTTTTGTGGCCGAAATGTATGGTATAAGTTGTAGCCTGGTAGTGCTGGGGTGCTCTCTGGAGCCTTAAACCAGGTTTCTGTTACGGCACATATATCGATTTTCTCCATAGTGAGGAGTGCCTCAAATGTGTGCATTTTGAGGTTTAGACTTCAGGCATTGAGCAGCATTACCCTCAGTTTTTTGTTACTTGTGCTATTTATGGAGGTGGGTTTGTCTTTTGAGCCTTGTCTAAAAAAGGCACTATGGGGGTGGCAAGAGCCTTGGCCAGTATTCAAAAGCCTAAGGGTGACAGGTGCAAGCCATCTCTAGGAAAGCAGCGTGGCTTGTCGAGCATGTCATCCCAGGCTGACAGACACTGGATCCCCTTTGAATGACACCAGAAGCTTAGCCAATTGTTGAAATTGATCATTTTTTCTCTATACCATGGTATCATTCTTGGTGAGGGCAGGATGCTACTCAGGGTCAGGGTCATAGAAGCCTGGGCTACATGATCAGAGAGCTCCTCCATGTCTCTTTTCATGTAGTCCAGGGAGGTATGGCTCAGGTCATTCACACCAACATGGACAACGACAGAGTCATATTTGCACTAGTTCTGGAGTGACCTGAGTGTTGTGTTATGTAGAGGATCCTGGAACCCGACAGGCAACTAACAGTAACCTTCTCCTTGATCAGCCTAGTGAGTGGGACGTCAGTGTGCCTGACTATAGAGTCACCTATTACTAATGTGTTGGGTATGTTATTTTGCCTTAAGGGCTGTGATTGTGTGACACACTGGTTTTGTGAAATATGTGTTTCATGGTTTGTGTTGGGGGGGTGGAGGTTGCTTGGATGTCTGCTTTGGAGGTCTCTGTTGCTTTCGCAGATTTTTATTTAGAGCCTCCAAGTATGTTTTTGTGTATTTATGTGTGTTTTTTGCCAGTGCTGGTTTCATAGGTCTATGTGAGACTGGTGGTGTGATGCAAGTAATTCCCTTCTCCTCTTGACTGCCTGGTCCAGTCTTGGGTTGAGAGAGCTTAGCCTCCAGTTTGGCTGTATAATTGCATCTCTTGCATGTATTAGTGTTTGGTGGAAGGAGGAGAGGGTTGTCTGTGTAAATGAGACAATTGTAACATTGCCTCAAAATGCCCAGATTCACCAGTTGGACTGGAGAGTACACCTGAAAATGCCCTTTGGACATGTCGGGATAGGTACAGTGAACTGTTTTACTAACTGGCTGGTAAGGTCAAATAGAGAGCCTTGTCCTTCTCTACAGTATAGGGGTGTCTAGAGCTAATGTTTATTAGGGCTTGCTATGAGTTTTGGGCAAGTGCAGGAATGAGAAGTGAATGTTTTGAGTGCTTAAGTTGAAAGTTTGTCTGGTTCCAAGGGAAAATTTGAAGAGTAGACTTTGTGGAGCCAAGAATAGTTATACCCTAGCTAACCGGCGCTGCCTAGCGTGCAAAGCCATGCAAATGCAGGTTTTATAGCAGGGAAATGAAAGAGATAGAAATTAGCCCAAAATGGCCAATAAACTACTAATTACTGGGCTAAAACCACTCCTCCAGAGACAGATAGGCTGCTCAAAGCTCCCTCTCTCAGAGTGAACAGAGAAACTACCTTCTATCCAAGTAAGGTATGGGCAAACACAGAAACTTGTAACACAGCCCTGAATTCAGCACTAACCTGAAAACTGGACTAAACTAGTTTATAAAGGTGGGAAAACAAGTATATTTTTTGGGGTTTTTTTTTCAGAAAATAAAGCAGATATAATCAAAAAAACACTTTAAATGCACAGAAATGGCTATCACACTTGAGTGTGTAGACTGCAACAGTTAAATAGGTAATTTAAACACAAAAACAACTTTGTTAAAGTGCAGGCAGTAACCAGTAAAATAAGTACAATATGTAGCTGAAACAAGCTTTTTAAATCACAGAAACTCTAGAAAATGTGTATGTGTATAACAATATATAGATATATTACCAATAAATACTGAGGTGTATATATATATATATATATATATATATATATATATATATATATATATATATATATATATATTGCCCATACAAACATATGCTGCTGTTAGACCACCCATAACTGGGGCAGCATGCACAGTTGTATACAAAAGGACCCATAACACTCACATCTGCCCCTCCACAGTCCAAATAATAAGTGAACAGAACACTGCTACAAAATCATGATAGCCCATACACAATGGCCAGACATACAATGACCTCTTATAGGTTCATAGGTTAGTGTTAGGCTATTTGCCCTTGCGAGCCATTGTAAGCCTAGCCAAGTATCCCTTGTGAGACTCAAATCCTGCACCTTGTGTTTGTAAGACAAACACCTTAACCAATCTTAGTAAAACAACTAAAGACTGAAGATAGTAAAGAGAAATACATCCAGCCAGTAATTCACACAAGTTTATTATATTTTGATGCCTTGGCCAAAGCCTTCAAGGAGTAAACTATTACAAGAAATACTTGTCTTACAAGCAGTTAACACTTAATTACATTTAAATGCGCGGCATCCAATTACACTCCTCATTTAATCCCCTAGGGGATAAAGTATCACATTTAAAAATATAAATTGATTCTGTACATAATTGTTCTTTTATGACTCTTTGACCAAACTGAGAAATAGACTTTTTCCAAAACAGTACCTTGTAACCCACTACTGTCCCCATGGTGAGATTTATTAAAATGTACAGCTATAGAACTGTCTTCTTTCTTATCAGTAATATGTCTCACATGTTCTAACAGCCTACTTTTAAAGCATGTGTTACTCTCCCCCACATAACATATGTTACAAGGGCATCTAAGAGCATTCTCTATAAACCAACCTCTTGAATGTACAGAGTTCCACATGTTTTCCAACCTTTCCCCTCAGTAGGAATGACAGCACAAAATAATGATAGGCCATACCTATCAACCACCTACTGTATGACATCTGGACAAAGCCTGACATAATTGGGGGACAGAGGCCCCAAAACATAGCCATACTTGAAATATTGCTGTTATACACTGAGAACGTTGCTGGTGTTACAGGGTTTGTTGTAACATATATTTTCTGAGGGATATAAAGTCAGAAACACAAATGGATGTTAGCATTTACTGATTGCAATCACCAGAGTATGCTACTGATTTGCAAGGACAACACCTGTCTGGGTAACAGATCAAAAATAACAGTCAAACCTCTGGCCATTATGTGGATAGCCCTACAGTTGAGAGCTATGCAGACACAGAACATTGTCAGACTGAAACCCATGCAGAAGTAACATGTTCAGACAAACCCTGTTAAACTAGCAGTATTCATTAATATAACAGCAATACTCGCATTCTGCCCCTACGTCTTGAACCTTCTCCAGAATTTAGTTGGGTTGTCTCCACAAGTCTTGTTGTAAGAGGTATCAGCTCACACACCTCGACAATGTCTTCCTCACAGATAAGGGAAAGGGCCAAAGCCCACATGGAGTACTCAATTATAGGTGTGTGTTGCCATGACTTTAGCAATTGGAATAACCACACAGCTGCTTTGTATGCAATTAGCAACTGGGGAACACCAATTGGAGCACAGGCTATCATATGCTCATGAACATTGCCTACAAAAGACAAGTTGCCATCTATTCAAACCACCTCTGTCATAGACAGTTATCTCCATAAAAAATGAAGAACTCAGAAGATATATCTAACAAAATCCACTTAAAAAAGGTACGTGAAACAAGTAAGCATGTAATTGAATGCAGTAGGTGGTCATAATAATGGAAAATAGGAGTTTGAAAGAATGTCTCAACAAGATTTGCTGTACTGATGTACTGCTGAACAGCACCGATGGCCATAGCATGTGGCTCTGTCTGCAGTGACATAGATCACAGCTCAGGCCCCTCACTCCCCCCAGGATAGGACAGCTGACATTTGGCAACTACTGGAGTGTCTGTCAAACACCACTGACTATGCCACTGCTAGGCCAGCTACTGGGATGTTATACATATCCATATGTTGCCTGTGCATATAACTATGATACACATTTTGTCTTGTAAATATGAGAACTATACAGAGCATGTGCAGAGTAAATTACTGTTGCAGAAGTGTGTGTTGAAATACATGTGATACAGTGAGTTTATACAATTCAACTGTACAGTCCTATAAGCACGTGTGCCTGATACCTGTATTCACTTACATAGAGTTGTGTTATGTTAGGCAACCATTGCCAAGTCTGTTAACAATGACAATGTAACATAATAACCTAGATATAAATGTTGGACATGTTCCAGGTTAGCACTGTGATAGCAAAGCCTGCTGTGCGATCAACTTACTTATCTATGTATGTAAATAGCTGTGCATGTTCTACTTGTGTGTAATATCAGTTTCAGTGCATACAACAGACATACATGTTTACAGGTACTTGCTGCGTTGCCATGACAATGATATGGGTAGTAGAATAGACATGATTATCAGTCTGTAATCGGAGAAGTGTGCTACTGTGTTATGACCCTCTGCCCATGCCTACCACAAACAGCTATCTGAACACCTACATATAGTGGATATCAAGAGTGCACACACACTTGTTGAAATGCCAGGTTTGTGTACTATACAAAAAATGAGACCACAGAAAATCTTTTCAAAATGTTTCCCACCTTGAATGTGACCCATAACCTGTACAATTCTATTGACAAACAAACAAATCTGTTATGGGAGAAAATATAAAACATAAAAAAGTACTATATACTGGTTGCATACATGTGCACACACATAAACCACTACTTGGTTGATGCACGTCCTGCAGTAATTACAGCATTCTTTTTTTGGTTACACATATGCCATCAGTTAACAAGACTCTGATTAACTCCAAATAATGTTCAACTGTCCTAGAAGAATTTAGTTGACATTTACCCAGTTGCCTGTTACAGTAATAGACAGGTTTGGCAGAGAGCTTACAAAGCATTGAAGAGATCATTGTGGAAAGGTATCAATTAGAAGAGTAGAAAAAGTGTCCCCAACATTGGATATACCATGGAATACAGTGGAGACAGTCATCAAACAGTGGAGACATTATAGGACAACAGTGACACTGCAAACACCTGGACGTCCATCCAAAATTGATGACATGACAAGATGACAACTGAACATGGAGGCTGCCAGGGGATCTACAGCAACACTGAATGAGCTGCAGGAATGCCTGCCAAGTACTGGGTGTGCACCACATATGACAACAATCTTCTGTATTCCCCATATGTCTGCCCTATGGGGTAGGGTTGCAAGATGGAAGCATTTTCCTACACAAAAAATGTCCAGGGCTGGACAAATATTGCCAAACAGTACATCAAGTCTCTAAAAAGCATGTTGGACAATGTGTCATGGTCTGATGACACCAAGGTTGAACCTGTGGTCCACAATTCCAAGAAGTATGTTTGGCCCAACACAACACTTTGCATTGCCAAAAGACCACCATCCCCCTGGTGAAGCATGGTGGTGGCACTATCATGCTGTGGGGTTGCTTTTCAAAATCTGGAACTGGGCCTCTACTCAAGATGGAGGGAATTATGAACAGTTGCAAATACCAACCAATTTTGTCCCCAAACCTTCAGCAATCTGCTAGAAAGCTGAAGATGAAGAGGGATTGTATCTGTCAATATGACAATGACCCCCAAGCATACATCCAAATCGACAAAAGAATGACTTCACCAGATGGAAATTACAGTTTGGGAATGTGCCAGCCAGTGGCCAGACCAAACTCCAATAGGAAATCTGTGGGTTGCCCTGAATAGGACTGTGCACAAGAGATGCCCTCACAAATTGACATATTTGTAGTGCTGTTGCAAGGAAGACTGGGTAACTATTACCAAATAAAGATGTACCATGATGATAGACTCTGACCTAAGATGACTGAATGTTGTCATTATCTCAACAGGTGCTTCCACAAAGTATCTGTTTAAGGGTGTGCACACTCATGCAACCATATTATTGTACTGATTTCAATTTGCATATGTTTTCCCACAACAGATTGTTATGTTTTCAATGGAATTGTATAGGCTATAGATCACATTAAAGGTGGGAATTGTTTTGAAATGCATTATTGTGGTGTCAAGTTACAATAGCACAGAGATCAGGCATTGTAACAGGGCTGTGTACACTTATATATCCACTGTAACTGTATGGACTCAGCAATACCTGACCTGTAACCCCCCCCCTTCACCAAGGCAGAGTAATCCTCTTTGGTGTACAGCAGAAATACACAAACCACATAATACGTTGCCATATTGCTGTACAGGGCCACATAGATGTAGACAACAACTTGAAAGCATGTCCACCTCTATCTGAACAAGCATGTAAGGTCACAGGTGACTCCATATAAGGCTAACTATGAGTACAAATCACATATATCCACACTGCCAAGGCCAGTCACAAGGGTGTCTCCACATATGTTGTCAGTTTCAGAGGCAACAATACAATTCACCCTGCACTGGTGTTAAATCACACCTCATAAACACATGCCATGGCTATAGGCAACCTGCATCAGACAGGCTAAGTATGATCATCACCCCCCCCCCTCTCCCCCATCCCTGTAGGGAGAGATGTACATCAACCACACCCCTACCCTCATCAGTGGTGAGCAGGTACATATTGCCTACTGAAAGGCAAAAAACAGCAAGTCTCCATGGGGCCTGATAACATCCATGTCTGCATCCTACATGAACTCAGGCAAGTGCTCACAGTTCCATCACACACCATAGTCAAAAACACCCTCAGCAACATCCACATCACATCATATGTTAGGCCACCAAATATGGTGTATACAAACCTTACAATATGCTGGATGCATATGTGTGCACACCCTCCAAATAACATATTGTGGGAGCAACTTGTGATGTACTGACAGCATTCACTCTGCTTGGGTACACACTTGCCATCAAGTACAGGAACTCGATGTAACAACGAATAACGGTCCACTGTCAGAGCGGTGTATTCATGACATTTACTCAGTTGCCTGTACTAGAAACAGCCATGGTTTGCACACATCTTACAAAGCATCATAAGGATCTCATATTTGAAAGGTATCAGTCAGGAGTAGGGTACAACAAAATTACCACAGCATTGCATATACCACGGAACACAGTGGAGGCAGTCATCAAAAGGTGGATTAAATATGGGACAACAGTGCTGTCAAAAATAACCATATGTCCTTCCAAACAGATGACAAGACATGTTGAGAAGTGGCCAGGGAGGCTGCCAGGAGACATGCAGCAACAATGAGGTACTTGTAGGACTATCTGGCAAGTACTGTTTGTGTAGTACATGTGGCAACAATTGCCTGGATTCTGCATAAGTCTGGCCTATGGGGTAGGGTCAGTAGATAGAAGCATTTACCCATACCAAACACCATGCAGGGCTGTGTACAGGTAGCAAAACATAACATCAAGTCTCCCAAAGACATGTGTTGAAATGTGTAATGGTGTAATGAGGCCAAGGTTCAAATGTACACCCACTATCCCTAAAGCTACATGTGGTGCGCAAGCAACACCTCACTTCACCTGAAGAGCACCATCCACATGTGGAAGCTCACTGGTGGCAGTACCCTGCTTTGGGGTTGCTGTTTATTACCTGGAACTTGGCCTGTAAGCAAGGTGGAGGGAATTATGAACAGTTCAAATAGCACTCACATGTGGGCCAAAGCCATCAAGCATCTGCAAGATGGCTGAGGATGAAGAGGTGTTCCAACTTTTAACATGACAATGACCTGAAGCATACATCTGAAGCTACCTAAGAATGGGTCCACCTGAATACAATTAAAGGTATGCATTGGACCAGACAAAGAGCAGACTTAACACCAATAGTAACCCCCCAGTGTGACCTCCAACATCTGTGCACATGAGCTGCTCTTGCTAGCTGGCAGACTTGGAGGACCTTTTCAGGGAAGACTGTCCAAATAATGCCAAGTCAAGATGTGCCATGCTGATACTCCCCTTCCTAGGAAGAGTGACTGCTGTAGTTCACTTAATAGGTGTTTCAACATACTAGGCAGTACTACACAAGGTGACAACACCCACTGCAGAACATGTGTAATGGCCCAAATGACTGTGGGTGTCAATAGGTCACACACATGGATGTCAATGAGGGTCATATACCCACCACCAGCCGCACCCAGCAGGACAGGTGTAGATGACCATAAAGAAAGGCCGGGATAAGGCCCCCAAATGATGGCAATGATGAATAGCCCCCCTCCAGACCTACACAGACATACTACAACAGGTCTGGCAGTTGCATTTTAGTTCTGAATGGTAAGAAGTCTGAAACTGAAATTTATCCAATTAAAATCTAACGTGTACTCTAGTAATATGCCTCCTTTCTGCATGATAGGTCACAATACAATATGAAATGGAAACCAACAGAGTAACTGAAGTTCCAGCATAGTCATTGCAAATGTTTAAAGTCTTCAGGTGTGCACTCCCCACAGCCCCATGTAGAAATGCAGTAACATGTAAGTTTGAGGAGTAATATCACTGGAGCACTGATTGCCAGAGCTGGCCCAATCTACATGATCGATTATTGAATGTGTACAATATACAGGGGTCAGTGTGGTAAGTTTGTTGTGTGTTTAATATTGCCTGGAAGTGGTCAGTATGTAGGCCAGGATGGTTGTGTCTCGGTGGCCTATGGGCAGTACTGTGGTCAACAGAGCCATGTTCCAACAACTGCAGTGCCAACCACACTGCTTCACAGCTATACCCATGTCAGCAGTTGTACATACTCACTGTCCAGATGTCAATATCTGTCACACGCCATGAATGGGGGCCCAAACATAGAAACAGTACACAGGTGGAAGTAACCTAGACAGAGTGCATATAATGTAACTGTCAACAGCACACACCTTTGGAATTACACACACAGGTTAGCAGCACATTAGTTGCCTGTGTAGTATGGAATACTGGTGTAGTCTGGCCAATCACTGGCAGACCACAAAAGGCACAATTATGAACTAATGAGAGACTGCCTATGTTCTCGCACAAGGCAGCATAAGGGGAATGTCCCAGGTATATATGTGAGTCAGGTGCAAGTAGCTTACATATCCCACATGCACTCAGCTCACTTCACCATCAGCCACAGGTTTATCATAGGTTATATCCTTGCTGTAGGGAATGAGTACAGCATGATCCCATCTCTTTATGGGAATACATAGATGATGCTGCATGCTGAATAGGTGTCCCATGCAGGTGTGTCCCTAGCTGTATGCAGCAACCTGCCCACATCCAGACTCCTGCATCAGTATCAACAAGAAGGATTGACAGGAATACCTCAACCACTTACCACTGTCACCCCATGGTAATCCACTGGCTTGCAGCCTGGGAACATATGAGTGACAGAATGCACTGGCCTGCTACAGATGGCCTGCAGCACTCTCAAATGGCCTACAGTCCTCTGGCAAAGGCCAATGCCTTACCCATAGTGCCAATGTATGGAATGTCAGGGGGTCTGAACTAACAACCTAATAGAGTAATCAGAAAACAAATGCAATGCCATGCTGACAAATGCCAGTAGTATGCCTTCCCATGTCCTATTGCAAGAGATGTGAACCAGGCCATAAATACTACTGGGATAAAGGCCCAACTGTAGGTATGTCTCTGAAATATTGCTTTCATAATGTTAGGAAGGGGAGAGAATAATGGGGGGTGTGTGTGTAGAAGCATAGAAGTCACAGAGTGCGTGAAGTCTGAAACTCTAATGTCTGCCCATACTACCCCCTGATGGCAAACCCATGAATGAATAGCCATAAAACTGCATGCAAACCACAATGTGAAGGTAGACTGACCAGATATGTGAGTCCTGCCTCTGGATATCTGGGGTGTATCTGTACAGCTGAGAGGTATGGCCCCAGCAGGATATGGCCATTCCGTTAAGTTGAGAAAAGCACAAGAAGGGGATCCCAGCCAGCACCATACCAAGGTGCTGGTCCATCTACACAGAACCAGCAGTCTATTGTCTGCAGCTACCCCTCCACAATGGCAGGAGTGTGCCAGAATGTGTAGTCTGTATGCCTCAGAATATTGGTCTCAGCTTCATTCAGTTGTATTTCCCTGGTAAATAACTGTGAAAAGAATAATAACTGTCAGTAGTTGATGACATGCTACATCACAGTGTAAAACAGCACATATGTCAGAAAATCTATGCTACAACCAACCATGTCACACAAGCAGCACTGACAGAAATAGTTACAGTATCCCCAGTATCTTACGCCCATTGTCTCTCCATATTGGCAACCTTCTACAGATATCCTGCAGAAACAAGTTGCTAGGTGTAGCTGTAGCACACAAAACCCGAACTGAAGTCCAACTCTCCCTGGAATGGATACACATACTCAATATAGAAGGTCATACTGGGCATGCTCCTACACTTAGAGAAATGAAGCCCATGTCTGACAACACAGTGGACTATAGATATCTATTATTCGCAGATGTCTGTGCACACACAAAATTGTACACCATTTATACTTCACACACACACACACACACACACACACACACACACACACACACACACACACACACACAAGGCCAACATAATATAAAATTTCAAACATGCACACGCAGAGATGTGGGGAACAGAGAGACAGACAGCGACAGACAGAATCCCATTATGAGGCCTTTCCCACCCAGTACACATCCCATTGGCCTATATCACATGATGTGCTGATGTCATTCACTGTAGAAATTCCTTTTGTTAGCTCTCAGCCCTATAAAATTAAATATTGAGACAGGAAATAAAATATTTTATTGCAGGTTGAAAAGCCCTCCTGCACCCCCTTGTGGGGACGTCTGCCTAACACCCTCTCTAAATTATATATACCAAATCCTCTATCACAGTAGAGAACAGAAAAGGGCAAAAACCCTTCAAAAGTGTTCTACTAGATTGCACAATACAATGCAATACTTTGCAGTGAAATTTGTTGCAACATTTTGTTTAATAATAAAACCTCTTGACCACCTATTCTTTAACAATATGTAGATATACGTTTATAAATAGGTAAATACATAAGATGTGTTCTATAGGGACGTTAATGAGAATAAGGTGCTGCACAAAATACAGACTTGTGTAGAATTCTGTATCATATTAGGTGACGCTATGTCGAGGAGTGACACTTTGCATGCATTAAACAATTGAACTCCAGCAGGACAGGAAGTTCATTTAAAAGACCACTGTTGAACTGATGAAACATCTACACAGTGTTTGCATTTCATAGCTTATTTTCTTAACTAACACATGAGCTGCAACTTGCAGGTGAAAGCTGTTGCTACTTTTCAAAATCATCTCAGCATTTTTTAAGAACTCTTAGCTTTTTCTCAGTTCAATGTTCCATCAGAGTTCTTGCATTCATCAGCCAATGAGCACTGAGTATTTGTGATGCTGGACACACATTATACTACAGCAAAACGTCCTTGAAATCATGTGCAAATTATATGATTCCAAGGCCAAAATGTCAGGCACACCAAAGTGAGTTAATGTGATGCTTCAGACAGGATGACGCTGATTAATCACGTCAGTGGGTCTGCACCTGTATATCTCCAGAATAAATAACATAGTTATTTTCATCTTGCAAATTACCAAACCATTTATCTTCGTTCTGAGTCTTATGCCCCACAAGCAGTTTTCACCAATACCTGCATTGTTTTACTAGCATCTCCTAGCTTGGTCCATAGTTTTGCAACACTGCTCACTCCCCACCTCTATAATTTGGATATAAACCTTATCATAGCCATATATATAAATAATAAAAAACTTCCGAAGGCATCTGTGGAACTTATAAAGTTAATAACTTTCCAAAACAATCAGAAATAATGTAGCAAGAGCAAGGAGAGCCAGTAATTGAGAGCGCGTTCGTTCTTTATTTATTTAAGAACGTCTACAGAATGCTTGTGTCCTAACCTGCTTTAAATTTCATCTCAACTACAATATTAACATTT
Organism: Protopterus annectens; assembly: GCF_019279795.1. Taxonomy (NCBI): domain Eukaryota; kingdom Metazoa; phylum Chordata; order Ceratodontiformes; family Protopteridae; genus Protopterus; species Protopterus annectens. The sequence continues at coordinate 693,292,141 of NC_056736.1, forward strand.
TCTGCCTTACCTAGTTCCTTGTCTCACCTCCATTTCCTTGAACTTTTATTATGCATTTATCACACGATCCATTATCTGTCTGACAAACTGACTAATGCATACATATCTTATATACTGTAATAGTTGTTTCAGTTTTCATATGTAATCTAATTAACAAATATATGCGGTGGTGGTGCTGCGGTAGCGTTGTCACCTCACAGTAAGATGTTGTCCTGTTCTATTCTCAGCTAAAGCGTCTTCTGTGTGGAGACATGTTTGAATGGGCACACCTTCGTTGAAGGTTGTGCATCAGGGCTGGCAACTTGGCACGTAAAAATCTACTGCCAATCATTAGCGGACTGGAGTTCCGCTGTGGCGACCCCTAACCAGGAAAAGTCGAAAGACACAACAACAAAAATATGTGTAATTATTAATGTATTGAACTTTATATCTGTTCATGTATATTACTGAATGCCTGTTTAAAAATGTTGTAATATGTTAGAGCTTTTCCCCTAGGTCTCTTCTCCCAGTCAGACAAACCTGGTAAACAAAAGCAACATAAAATCAATTCACTTTTTCTCATTTTAGTGCAGGAGAGTAAGGATATGAATTGTTAATGAGATGCTTACTGTAGCACAGGGTTTGATTCCCTCGGCCCTCATTTGCCTACTGGGTAACTGAAAATGTTCTGTGTGGATTGGTGCTCAACCTTCACTAACAGATGCAAGTAAATAAATAAATAAAAATGTCAATCATTCAATTAATCTCCGAGAAGATGCTTAAACTAGATGCTTGAGGTAGGCTGGTTAAAATGAAATCATTACAAATAATACGTGGTTCATGTTTTTTCTTCTTTTCAGTTCAATCACAATTCATTTTTCAGAGGTACTGTTTATACATTATGTTAAAGTAAATTAAGAGTATGTCGTACAACTATGAGGTTGTTGCAATGAGTGACCTGTATAAACATTTAATTTTCACCTGAATTGTAACATAGGTTCATGCAAATAATATGCTACATGTGCTAAACATGAAAAAAAAACAGTAATTAGTAAGCCTAAATTGACCCGGGGTAGTGGTGCTGCGGTAGCGTTGTCACCTCACAGCAAGACGTTGTCCCGATTCTCAGCTAGAGCATCTTCTGTGTTGAGACATGCGTGAATGAGCGTGCCTTCGTTGAAGATTGTGCGTCAGGGCTGGTAACTCAGCACGTAAAAATCCACTACCAAATATTAGCGAACCGGAGTTCCGCGACCCCTAACCGGGATAAGATGAAAGACACAACAAAAGTAAGCCTAAATTGCTTACTACAATGGAGAGTATTACAACTGCTGTTTATTTGCATTTCTTGTAACTATTCCACTTCCTTACTGACTATCACATAAGCATTATTACAACAGAACTAGAGTCTAAAAACAGTCAGAAAATGTATTGATGTATCTCTTTGCTACAAATTTAAAGAAGCAGACATTCACATAAATTTACAACAACAATGTGGAATGCTTAACAATATATGTTAATGTTCTGTCATAGGGTGTTATTCTAGAAAGCCTGTGTTGATAAATGTACTTAGTCTGTTTTCAGGCGTTTTATAAGTACTAAAAAGCAGACTGTTCACAATGTCATTGTCATCTTCTTTCTTTTTCTGCCTAGTAAACTGAATTCCTCAAGAACTGACTTCTACAGTTTGGGTAAGTGAAAATAAATGGGTGAAAAGGTGCGTTTATTTTCTTCCTGAGTGCAGTTACAGACATTGGCCACAGGAGGGCAGAAAAAGCCTGCAGTTTTGAGATTATGTGGTTCAAGAGAGCAGAATGCTTTTGACAGTAGAATGAACTGTGCCAATTATCAAGTACACAGTGAGAGGGAAATTGGGCTCAGCCTTTTCTGAAGGGGATTGATTGTTTGGCTGCTTAAAGGCAAGCAGCCAAGCAATTTATTGACCCATGAGAAAAGTAGTAGAACTCAGCAAGTTTTCATTCCTTTTTCTAGTCCCCTGTCATTACAGTGGAAAAAATCACTGTTGTTTAGGAAGATGGAAAGTTTATCTGTGTTAGATAATAACAGATTGTTAAATAGTTTACACTGACAAACAGATAATGAATCACTTTTCTGCAGCTTACAAATTAAAAAAAAAGTTTGTGTTGTTACTGGAGATATATAGCGAAGCAGAAAACTATATTCTAAAATGAGTTCCTGTGCAACATGCAGCGAAGTTCAGATCTGTATAGCAATAAGGAATAGAAATAAAGGCTCCTGATGATTTGATTTAATGAAAGCAAAAGTAAGCTAAACCTTTCTACATTATAAGGCATTCATCTTCCCAAATCCATGCTGAGTTCAGCTTTGTGAATTTTACTGAATTGTTCTACTGATATCTTTTTGTTAGTTGATAATTATTCGATTAAGAATTTACTCAAAAGCATGTCATAAGCAAAAAGGTGCTGTTGCTCCACCATCGTTTTTTTATTCTACGTCATGTTATATTCCATCTGTTAACACAATTAAGTTGTGAACTAGTTTTATAATGTCATTCTTCATCCCACAGGACGTACGTGTTGGAGACATTGTTTCCAAGGAACCTCCAAACCTTATTGCTTTACTATATATGACAGTTCTATTTCTATATTTTGTCACATTAAACTGAATTTTGCATACCTTTACTATTGCTTTGTTCAGTTTTAATTGATTTAATGTTACTTTTACTGTGTTTCTTGGTTAACCAAGTAAATCTACTAGGTATAATCACCGCTGCTCTGGGATGACCTGAGTGTACTATCTGTTTAAGTGAAATGCTTAGAATTACACAATATGCAGGCAAAAAGTGAGATTAATTCAAATACATATGGATAAAGCTTATAACAATTCCCACTGCTCTGTATTGGCAGTTATGTAGGATCTGCCATAAAAAAAAAACAAAACAGAAATACATTATATGTAATTATAAGTCAAACTGTGAGTCAGAGATTGTATAATCTAAGGCACAGAATGCATTTTGAAAATATGTGTCATGAAACAAAGTGTGGAAAGCAAATTATTTCAGTATAACATGAATTAAAACAGAGCTAACCCAAGCAGTATTGGTCAAATGTGAAACATGAAGAAAACT